>NW_015386509.1:433693-461352 GCF_001527695.2 Protobothrops mucrosquamatus | reverse complement strand
CCCGTTGCTGGTTGGCTAACTAGCAACAGGGTCTTGCCAGCCAATGGAATTGTGTGATTACAAGCCAGGGGAATCCCATAAAAGAGGGCTCCCCTGGCCCAGAGAGCCAGTCCGGATTTACTTGATGCCTTGCCAATAAACCGAGAGCTGACTGTCACTCGACTCGTGTCTTACTGCCTGCGCGATCTAACAGAAAGTTGGAAGGGGCAACTTCCCTTAGCTAAGGATCACATTGCTGACAAACCTTTTTCTTTGAGGTTCTCAGAGCACCTTCCAATAAAAACTGGTGATGCAATTTCTCACTCTTACTCAACTTTTTAGTAGGAAATACAGAAAGTATTTTTTGTATCATGCTCCTAAACTAACATATTTCCTTCAAAATCTGGATGGCCCTTACCCTGTTGACTTCTGTAAGGCCTTAATAACTTGGCTGTGTCCTGAGGCTGTGGGCCAGGGTATGAGTCTAGTTTGCATGATTTGCTTTTCCCCCCCTCAGTCCTCATTGCCATTGCCATTGCATTGATTATTGTTTTCACTATTTTATTTTTATTTGTTACTATTGACATGTTAACTGATGTTAGTCATTCAGTCACATATGAGATGGTCAGCAACATAAATCTTATTATAAATAAGTGGTAGACTTGTGCCACTCAGTGTAGTGGGTGGGGCTAGTATTCAAATATAGTACTTTTACCTAGTTTAAATCTCACACAAGAAGCACATGAACATAAGACTTCTGAAAAAATCATGCTATAACTGCATCTAGATAACCATTGCTTCATTTTCCTTCTCCCTCTCTGAAATGGTTGTTCATGTCCTTGCTGTCCTCAGGTATTTTTGCATGAAATGATTGAATCAAACTGATCTGATCCTAATGAATCCTATCTTATTTTAGCCTTCCTATTTGTCACTGTAGCACCATTTAAAAAATATAAGGAATTTTAGCTGAAAGACCAAATATATTCGTGGCAAACAATCATATAGTAAATGATGTACTAAATTGTATTTTAAAAGCTGTAAAACATTCTGTTATAATAGTATGTGGCAGATTTTTACCAAATTATTCAACATCTTAAATAACTGTATCCTGGCAATTGTGATTTTAAAGAATGAAGCTGAATGGATGGACAGATGGATGTTATAAAGATAATACCAGTATTATGTTACAACTCTAAAACTCTGCTTTACCTGCTGTAATTGATCAATTGATCTATCTATCTATCTATCTATCTATCTATCTATCTATCTATCTATCTATCTCATAAGGTAATAGTAGCCTTCTACTGAGGCTTTCTGTTTCGCTTCATTATTAAAATTGGCCATAGTTTCCAGAAATATCAGCACTGGAAAGAATCATGTTATGCAATGGTGTGGTATACCTTTAGCAGGTATAATATAGGAGGAATAAAAATAAAATAAAAATAAAAAGTAACAGACGTGAAATGGAATGAATACAAGTATGTTAATCTGTCTATTTGAATAGACTGAGAAGATTTTTACAACCTGGTACCATCCATTTATGATGCGACTAAAGCTCTCGGTATTACTCAGTAAGGCAGTATTCTCACACCTGTAGTCCAAAGATCTGCCAGACATCAACCACCTATTTTACTCCTATTATATTCAAAACCTTGGACTGGTATTCTAAAAAAATGTGAACTGCTTTAAGGTTTGACTTTATTATTTGTTTGTTTATTTATTTATTCATTCATTTGTCAGTTTATTTTGCAAAAAGATAGCAAACCTAGAACTAAGGAGAAACTTCCTGACAGTAAGAACAATTAACCAGTGGAACAACCTGCCTCCAGAAGTGGTGAATGCTCCAACACTGAAAGTTTTTAAGAAGAGATTGGACAGCCATTTGTCCGAAATGGTATAGGTTTCCTGCCTGAGCAGGGGGTTGGACTAGATGACCTCCAAGGTCCCTTCCAACTTTATTATTATTATATCACAGAACAAGATGTCTATCTTGTTTTCCTCTACAGAGCATGTAGTTGTTGTGTTTAATTACTTCATTCCACTGACCTACATTAAACCCTTTTTGTCTGTGTGAACGGGCATTATCCTCAAGTTACCTGTAGTCTGACCAAATTGCATAATATAAGGACAGTAAACAATATTAAAAATAAAACATATCAGCAAAGATTTCTAAGCTAGCAGGTTTATAAAATCATATATTGTATTTTTTCTTAGATGTTCTATGTATGGCACAATCAGCCCAACCTATATAGAAACTAACATACAAGATCTGAAAGGACTTTTTCCTCTATACCTGTGACAGTGTTTATGGCATTTAATAACACTAAATTTTATAAAGATTTGTTTTTGATTATATAAGAAAGCATTTTTGTTGTTTAATATAAATTTGAAATTATATCAAGACATAATATAATAAATAATAAAATAAACAAGTTCTGAAATACAATATGAAATAAATCACAATCAAATGAAGGATACTATGTGAAATGAATCACTGCATATGTTTATTTGATGGTGAGAAACAGGATATTTCCTTAGCATGTCACATGCTACAGGGCACATTGCTTAATTGGATGAGTGACGCATTTAAAACCCTTGTGCATTTACAAATTGATTTTACAGTTTTATGTTTGGAAAATAAAAATGAAATAAAGCATCAAAATATCCTGAAATAAATGAAGCATGATAATGAACTTAAATTAATGTAAGGGACTAAAATTCATGCTGATCATGTTTGCACTGATGGCCAGGTATATAAAAAAAGTAATTTGTATTATTTGACCATTACATATTTGGACCAATTTCAAATCTCAGTTGAAAGGATGTGCTTAAAACAGAAAATGTATGTTTTGAGCTTGAAACAAAACTTACCATTTGTACCATATCATTAAAATGTTCTCATGTTGGCTTCATCTCAACAGAGCAAAATGAAAAGCAGTGAAAATAGTTTCATTAAAAAAAGTTTCAAGTTTCTGTTACAGGGAACAGTGGAAACCCAGACAAAATCTTATTACTCTCTTCTTTTCTGCCCAGGATCATCAGAATATATAGGAAAGCAGTTGATGGTAAATGCTACATATGGACTAATCAAGATGGGTTGGAGTACAGGTTTTTTTGAATTTGGAAACAATGACCATACAAGTATGAATATGGAAGGAAGGAAGGAAGGAAGGAAGGGAGGAAGGGAGGGAGGGAGGGAGGGAGGGGAAGAATTTTGGGTGCAAAATTTTACAGAAATGTTAATTGGAATCCTCCACAATCAACAAATATGCAGCACTACTTTTGTTAAGTTTGCAGGTGAAGTTCTATCTCTGAAATTCAGAACAATGGAAGTCTCTGGCCAATTTATATGGATTCCAAACCATAATTACTCACAATTGTTTTCAATACCATCATCTTACTTTATGTTGTCAAGGATATGGAAGATAAATTTATCTTAACTTGTTCTTGGAATGCTTTGCCTGTTTCTGAAAAGGTAACTGCCAGCATCCTAAGTTAAGGACTATTTATTTAAACTAATTGGTGATTAGACCATTCCAAATTTAAGATTACAAAAATCATCCTTCCCTCTCCAGGTATAGGGCAAAACAAAGTATAACTTTGTTGAGTCATAACCTGGCAATAAAAATGTTATGTGCCATGCAAGAGATAAAGGCACTTACCACTATCCAATTCCTCCTCCCTAGTCTTCATGTTTTTTTAAATAGTTTTTTTTTAAGTTTTAAATAGAATAATTTTAAAAAATACAAATTAGAGGAGGAAAAATGCAAAAAAATAGATATAGATATAGTTGATATAGGTAAGAGGGAGAGGGAGGGGGGGAGGAAGGGAGGGATGGAGGGAGACATTATTTTCCCCCAAAGAAGTAACTTCCTACCCTCATCATGGTAAATATAAACAATTCCATGACATCTTCACTCCCTCTTAGATAGCAAATATAAAATTCTTCGTCACATAACCATCTCATAACAATAGGCAAATCGAACATTTAATATGTTCTTCAATCAGTAAGATATCAGTAAAAGGTCCAAACAAGACTTCAGGATTTTAACATTATATAACATACATAAAATTTGACATCTCACATAACTCTATCTCCACTTTAAATTATAAACACATCCACATCTCAGAAATATAATTGGCTAGCATCCTAATATAAGCAAACGTGTCATAATGTAACTATAGGAGAAAAAACTTCTACATCATATTAAATGTAATCAAATCCAATATACCACACTTTCCAATTCTGATATCAGTAAATCAACAAGGACTTCCAAAAAAAATAACATCTCCCTTTTTAGGCTCATCAAATAAACCAAATTTATATGGGTTTTTTTTCAAACAGAACAATCTTTCACCTTAATTCTTTTCTTTTTTTTATAATAAATTTTTTATTAATTTTTCAATTAAAAACAAAAACATAGATCTTTTATCACAATATCAACCAAAAAGAATAACACTAATCAATACATTCACGGACGTGTCCGGTGTCCCCCCCCCTGCACCACCCTCTTCCACTTACCACACCTTCCTCCTCCCAAACTACCACCACTCCTCCTTCCTCCCTCTTTCCTACCTCCCTTCCTCACTCAACCATCCCGTCTTGTGCAGTTGGGGCACCACCGGACACCTCCTTAAAAATTCATACATATATGTACATATAAATCTATAATACAAACCTACCCCTTTCCCCCCTCCCCCCCCAGGACTTCCCAAAGCTAATCTAGGAAATAAACACACAATACTCAAATTCTATCCCCAACTACTCATTATTACTACACACTAGTATAAACTTACTGTGACTCTAAAATAACATATCTTTCACCTTAATTCTTATTACAAATTTATTTAGTACTTTAAACAATTTCTTTTGTAAATGCAACAAAAAGAAATTATTCCAACTGTTCTCTGATTGCCATCTTTATTTCATTCTTAATTTTTAAAACCTCATCCAGTTTTCTATCTGGTGACAAATACTTATTCAGAATCTCATTTATATTCTTCCTCAGGTAAATTTTGCCACATATCTTGTTTCATAACATTTTTATCTGGGAACGAACTGTTCTCAAAAAGACACAACATAGCTGATGTGACTGAATGAAATCCATGACACAATTCCCAGAACAGTTCCTCAAAGATGTCTCTAAATGCCATTATAAGGTACTTGTCTTATTATGTCTCCAATCTCAAAATATTTTTTTCCTGTAAGCATAGTCTTATTCTTTAAAAAGTAACTTCAAAGTATTAATATTCAAAATCAAAAAGTCCAATGCTGTCTGAGGCTTCAAAACTTTCTGTAGACAAAATTTTGTCTTACTTTTACTGTTGGAGTTCCTAAAGATTATAAAAATAAATCTTCATATTCTTATATTGAAGATTGAAGGCATTCTCCCAATATTTCCAATCTTGTGATTTGCAGGTGTCTAACTTATCTGAAGCAATAAATGGGCAATTCCTAAAAATAATTAACAAGGGAAGTGAATGAATTTAGTATCCTTTAAATGGCTCTGTTTGCAGATGGAGCAAAAATTTCCAACATCCCAATTCTCCCACCGCCACCAGAGATTACTGTCTTGCAGTTTCTTTAAGAGGAAGAGGAGCAACCATAAAGAGAAACAGCTTGGGCAACCACCCATATCTCTTGTTTATGCAGAGAACATTCTAGGGGGCCATCTACAATGTCTCCCTTGTTAATGCTGCAAACACTGAATCTGGTTGTTTGCAAGCTATCTTCAATCTGCCATATTCCCTTGGAAGCCCCTTGACTTTTTGTGAAACTACTATCACTACACCAGCTTGAATTAAAAAAGAGCAGAAAAAAAAAAATTAAATTATTTTTGGAAGTTCTAATTCTGAAAACGTTCTCCTTCTATGCTACCTTCCTTGAAGTGAAGTGCAAGTTATATGCTAATTGAGAGAAACTAAAAGAAAAGGCACTTCTCTGACTATCACACAATCTTAACTCATATCATTTTGCAGATCAGTAATCTCTTCCAGTTTAGGAGAACATCCTGGCAGAAAGTGAATTCCAGCTGATCTGTTAATACAAATGGTATTCGAAAACTTTCTAAAACAATCCTATTAGTCTTAATTCAGCACCCAAAGTTAACCTTGCAGATAGTATTTAAAGATTCACTTTAAAAGAAAGAACAAAAAGCACAGCACAACAGGCAAATTCATGAATCATAAACCCACTATTGCTCAATAACACAACACTTCCATTTACACTTGAAATACTAAAGTAATAGAAAAACAGCCAAAAAGAAGTCAAAATAAAAAGCCCAGGGCTTTTTTTCTCATAGAACGCCCAGAACGGAGTTCCGGCACCTTTTTTGGATGGAACCTTGTAGGGTAGGTAAGGCGGGTTGTATGATGTGTGTGAGTTCTGGCACCTTTTTTAGAAAAAAAGCACTGAAAAAGCCTATATATGTTTTTGTACTACCAACATAGTACAAAATATGTTTATAACAACAGAGCAATGGAAATGGCAGCCAATAAATTTAAATAATAATAGCCCAAACATCTGGATGACTGTACAACCTAACATAATAATAAAAGACAGCTAGTCTGCTGCAGTAGTTAAGATATCAGCCTATAAAATGAGAGACTGTGAGATCTAGTCTTCCCTTGGTCACATTGCCAGCTTGGGCCAGTCACTTTCTCTCAGCCCTACGAAGGCAAACTACTTCTGAAAAATTTGTCAAGAAATCTGCAGGGACTTGTACAGATAGTGTTAATGAATTGGACACAACTGAATTGAATAAAAAAAAAAATAGAAGACTAACTAGAATAGATGTTTTAAGTGTACGTCAAATTCTCCATAAACAAAAAGCACACAAGAGAAGCCATGAAGTGCAGTGATGGATACCAAAAATTAACCAGCAAATCAACCAGCACATTTCCCACAACTCCAAAAGAGTTAGCTTTCAGTCAACCAAGCCAAGTATGACATAAAAATGGTGATGTCTTGCTGAATACAGCTACATTCATACTGCTCAGTTCCACATGCTCAGTGTTCCAATTGACAATCTGCCTTTGAAGATAAAGATTGATTGCATTTATAAGGAGTACATGTGTTTGTGTGTACCCTCAAAAATACAACTAAGCTCAGTTGAACAGTCATACTATTACAGTATTAAAATTGTTTGCATTTACACACTATCTACTTTTCTTCTGAAGGTTGTGTACACATATAAACTGAAAAACATAAATTTCAACTTTCCTGTAATTATTCTCAAAGCAACAGTGAGTTACTTTATAGGCAGGCAATAGCATAATAATGGGAGAATAATCACGTCCTGATTGGTTCCTCACTGTGCCATCTTTTCCTTTCAAATGGATGCCTGCTGCTTTGTTCCAAAACTCCAAAATGTCACTCCCTGATCATTCTAATCAACCAACATCAATAGCATCAGAAACAAAGTAGAGCCTTCCTGGTGAAAGAGGAGAGGAGAGGAGAGGAAGAAGAGGGAAGTAGGGAAGAAAGAGAAGGAAGGAAGAAAGGAGAGGAGAGAGAAAAGAGTAAAGGAGGGGAGAAGGAAGTAGGAAGGTTGGAGGAGAGAGTGGTGAAAGAGAAGAGGAGAGGAGAGGAAGAAGAGGGAAGTAGGAGAAAGAGAAGGAAGGGAGAAAGGAGAGGAGAGAGAAAAGAGTAAAGGAGGGGAGAAGGAAGTAGGAAGGTTGGAGGAGAGAGTGGTGNGAAGGTAGAGAAGAAGGAGTGGGGATGCAGTAAAAGGGGAAATGGGCGAGCAACACCAAAAGTCATGTGCATGTATTTATTTCATTAAAAGTATCTTATATATAAGAATGTAAAAAGAATGTATGTTAATATCTGATAAATATCACAGTATATGTATGGGGGAGAGTTTGGAAAAATAAAAAATAAATTTAAAAAAAAAGAAGAAAGAAACAAAGTAGAGCCTTCCTGTTGGACAGGCCCAGAAAAGAGAATTCAGTAGCTAACATTTCAATTGCACCTAAATACAGATTCAACATATCAAAACAGGGAATACAGATGAAATTGTTTGAAAATAGATCCAGTCAGTATTTCATAACATCATCTTTGATTTTTTAAAAAAAGTTTTCAAACATATCCTGTAGTCAGCTAACTATCTTTCTTTGTTTTGATTATTTTTTATTTTTCTACATAGAACTCATCTAGCTCAAAAATCTTTCTTAGATCTTTTGTATGGACTGCTTGTTTGAAATATTTCTTCAAATTTTTAATAATACTGAAGTCTGAAGACCACGAAGCCATCCCCAATCCTTTATTTTAATTTCTCTATAAGTATTTTCTAGATGATAAACAGCTATGTTTAAACCATTGTATTCTGAAATGTCCAAAAAAAATAATTAGCATCTGTGGCTACCAGAAACATTTGGAAGGAGATGCTGCAAAAAAAACTGAATAAAAGAGTAGCCATTTTTTTTTCATCTGCCAAATCACTCTTGTCTTATTTTAAACATTTAAAGAGCTATAAAGATTCACTTTTATGTAGTGGTTAAAGGATTAAACTAGAAACTGGGAAAATGGGAGCTATAGTCCCTTCTTAGTGACGAAATCAGCTGGGTGACTTTGGGCCAGTCACTCTGTTCAGTCCTAGGAAGAAAGCAAGAAGAAACTACTCCCCAAAAACTTTGTAAATAAAATTGCAGGGATTTGTTGAAGCTTTGTCAATAGTCAACACTAAGTTGAAGGCAGAAAAATACTTGAACATAAATAATATGTATTCAAGTTTGTACAAAATTATCATGTTTAACATTATACGATATGTAGGTTCTGCCAGCTTCCATTCACTTAAAGAGTCATTGAAACTTTTGCATAAAACTATAATTGGAGAATGGCTAAAATCTCCACTTTACGTAATTATATATTGCTATTCTAAAAAAAGAAAAAGAAAAGTCTAATTTATTCAAAGTATTTTAGAAATATGGAAGTATGAGTTCAGGCAATATGGTCAGCCAAGAATGTGTTCATCTGATACCACAGAGTGCATGATGAACTGGCATGAAAATACTGAGTTCATGTACTTTAGTAGAATTATATTTTCCTTCCTTCCTTCCTTCCTTCCTTCCTTCCTTCCTTCCTTCCTTCCTTCCTTCCTTCCTTCCTTCCTTCCTTCCTTCCTTTCTTTTTCTTTTTTTCTTTCTTTGTCATGACTAATTGTTTACTGACAAATCTGGATAGAATATTGCTCAAATTTTCAACATAAGCAAAAAAAAAATCTAATCAAGAAGTTCTACAATCTTTTTTGCCTGAATAAAATTTATCAAAATGCATCTGTTATGGATAATCCTCACATCTTACACACAGACACATACACATACACACACACACACATACAGAGAGAGAGGAGGAGGGGGGAGGGAGGGAGAGAGAGAGAGAGAGAGAGAGAGAGGGAGGGAGGGAGGGAGAGAGAGAGGGAGAGGAGGAGGAGCTTTTTGCAATTCCAAGCAGAACTTTCAGTAATAAAGATAGTACAGGTAGTCCTCGAGAAATGACAGGCCACTTAATGACGGTTCAAAATTATGACCCACTTCTCAAACTACATATGAACCTGTTTCACAGTGAAACAGATGTAGCACAGGATGAGCTTCCCAAAATCTTTTTCTTGCTTAACCCTCCCCCCACCCACAAAGCCAGATTTGTTCAATAAAAAGCAAAACAAAACAGAAAAAGCTTGGAGGGTCAAACTTGGTGAAGTTTTCTTTCCTGCCCCAATTAAGTGCTAAAATAAACTCTCCTGCCATGCTAAAAAAAATAAAGGAACCAAGCAAGCAAGCAACGAAATTTTTTAGTTTTTTTCATAGAATTGGAGGGGGGGAAAACTTCACCTCAAAACTTAAGTCAACTAGAAACTTGTGCTAGAAAATGAGGATGCTGGATCTTTGCAAGCTTTAGCTATTTTCTTCTGACTTCTTGTAAAGGGCTGCTACAACCAGACTAGGAAACTGATTCTCTATTTGTCCCAGAAAGGCAGGGCACCTGGGCACAAGGAAGGGCTGAGACAGAATTAGGAAAGGCTGGTGCACCCAGCATTTTCCTTTCCCAATGTTTCTGTGCCACAGACTGACCTACAAGACACCCAAGGGTGGGAAACAGAGAATGAGGTATCTTGGGGTGAGGGAGGCTTCAGGAGGCCTGAGGTAGGCGGGCTAGTGCCTACATTAGGTCTCTTATGATCTCCTCCCCCACTTAATGACACTTGCATTCTGTTTAAAGAATGCACTGGGGAGAGTAGGGATGGCTGGTCATTACTTGAGGCAATTCATTTAACATTGTCCTGACTTCAGATCCTAATGGGGAGACTCCATTAGGGTCATAACTAGCATTATCTGTAAGGAATAAATTTGTCTCTTTTTGGGTTATGAGCTTGAAAATGTGTCCAGGTATGGAAACAAATATTTCCAAGAGGGGGTTATTGTGGAAGTTATTAGTTAATTGTTGTATATTCTTTCAGTATAGATATAACTTCCAATCAGGTATCCATAAGAAATTTACAACCTGTAGACAATACAATCATATTCTCTTTTGTCAGCATTTACATTTATATTGTTTCTTAACAGTGAAGCAGATGATCAAGTATTGTAGTCTGTATAAACAGATAGATTTTATCTAATATACAGTACAAATGGCTACATCCTACATTTAGGCATTTAAAGTAATTTACAACTTAATTTATAAGCTACTTCAGTCTACCCATCTGCCGAAGCCCAGGTTTTACATTTCATAACTTACATATTCTTCTGTCCTGAATTAATAACAATTTCCAACAGCCAAAAAAAGTTGCAGAACCCAGCAAATATTTAATGATAAGTTTTGGATCTTGTAAGCTTCCCCAATAAATTTTGTTATATACTTATCCATGTCCATAACCCAATCTGCATATGTAAATAACAAATTGCTGTACTTGATGAAGATACAATTTTCCCCCTCTTGTTATGTAAGAACTCAGTACAGAATTGTTGAGAGTGTCTTCTGGTAAGAGTAGTAGTAACCACTGAATATTAGTAAATGACTCATACAATAATCTAATAATAACATAATTGTTGTTGAAACATCAAGTGACAATGTATTTCCCACATCATTGTTAGTGTGCAGTTAGAAAGACTTTCCCTTAGTCTATATAATTTATTATTCCTAAAGAGAATTGCTTCTGTGTTTGGCCTTGTAAATTTCTTGGCTAGAAATCAATATTTCTTGTGTATAAATACTGTTATTCTGTATAACTATAGTATAACTCCTTTTGGAAAATGCTCTGTGTATTTAGCCTCAGGGATTTCTTTGGTTAGTACTTTTCAGATGGAAAAAAATCTATTTGTATATGGCTTCCCTCCACCACTTTTTTGTTTAGATAGTTGCAAGAGGGAGACTAACAGTTAAATAACTTATTCCTGTGATACTGAGGAATAAGCTCAAAAAATTAAATAAAATTAAATTTAAATTCAGAAAAGGAAGGTGTTTTGTTGTTTCAACCCTTCATTTTAGTTATTTATATGTTGATAAAATTACAAAATGACATTGTGCAGATTTTTCCTTTCTGTGGTACTGGTGTGAAATAGATGCTAAAGTAAGTAATTACTATAATGTAAAAAGGAAAAATAAATTTCTCTCTGTGATGAATGTGAACTCTAGTGGTTTATATTTATTTTAGTCACATTGTCCTATTCCCACAATATAATACCTTACATAACTAATTGAGGAAAGAAATCCAAGAATATATAAAACAAAATATATTCATTTTTAAAAAGATCGCAGTAGAAAAGATGAATTCCTTTTATTAAGTCATCATCACTACATTGATTTTTTAAAGTCCATTAATTCTCTAGGGTTCAAAGTATTAATCATGTGGTCTGCCCTTGAAAACAACGAAGGGCAAACCACATGATTAATTAAAATGAAGTTACCCTAACAAAGCCTCTTCAACTTTGTTTTTAGAAATAATTTGTCTTTATGATTCATCAAATATATAGAGAAACAAACACATTAGAAACAGTATACATTCATGCAAAACATAGAGACCAGTAGGAAGATAGTTTATTTTAATTTTTAAAGTTAAACAGAGTGAAGACTTCTTCACAGCTTCTAATTTGATCCAAACTAGAAAACTAGTTTAGTGTAGGGTTAAGGCACCAGGCTTGAAGCCAGGAGAGTTTGAGTTATAGTCCCACCTTACACATGAAAGCCAGTTGGATGACCTGGGGCCAACCCACCTCACAGGGTTGCTGTTGTAGAGGAAATAAGAGGAAGAAGGAGTATTAGATATTTTTTGCTTCCATGAGGTTTTTTTTTCTAAAAGTAATAAAAAGGCAGGATATAAATATTCAAATCAATCAATCAAACAAACAAAAAAGCCTTTCCCCTAGTGATGATCTTTTTTCTACATATAAAGTGGATACTACCAACCCAATGGTTGATTCCTTTTGGATTTTATGGGAAGGTATTTAAAGACATACAGTTTTTTAAAAAACAAGTTTTATTAATTTTCCAGTTTTACAAAAATCCAAGTATTAAGGAAGCAACATGGTGATTGGGTAATCCATAGTCCAACAATAAGATTTTTCATACATATGTGAGGTTACATCATCAAAAAAGTTCCTCTCTATTTCCCTTGGTTATTATATCACATTCAAATTAATACATTGCTAGTTATAACTCAGTCGGTTAAGACATTTATCAATATATTTTAACTTATATACCTTCATGTCCTATTTTTAAATTTTACCTAATTTCAATTACAGTGTTCCAGTTAGCTTAATATCCATAGTATTTCGATTTCAGGTAACCCAAAGTTCCCTTATTTCATTACAAAATAATTGTCATATCTAAAATACAATTATTATTTACTCGAATAAATTCTTACTTTATTTCACAAATTTATTCTATTTCTCATCCTAGTACCTCATCGCTTACTAATGAAATATCTTTTATTGTCTCCATCCAACTTCTATATTATAATTCAAAACTATTATTCTAATGGCTATTTTTTATTTCCCTTATAAATCTAAGTCCTAAATATTAAATCAGTTAATATCTTTTAAAATCTTCTTAGCCCAGTAAGTAAGATTTTAAGCTCTTCCATTATAAGTCACAAAAAAAAAATCCCATTTTTTAAAATCTAACTCTAGCTTTCTTTTTGTGCCAAGCAGGCTTCCATACCAGTGCCTTTAAATCCTCAGGTGGATCTCCCTTCATTCCTACACATGTTATTTGAATCAAGGGAGACCATTCAATTATCAATTTTTCAAAGGAGCTGGCCCCTTTGTAATCATTGGATTGTTGGCCTGATAGTTCAAATCTCCATGTTTGGCTTAGTATATTTGTCATCAATTCAGTCTGGTCTTCTTCTTCTTCCGGTTTCAGCTGGCTTAAGTAAGAAATCATGTTCAATGTTGTAGTTGTTGTTTGGTTGTCTGGGTTGTCTAGGTTCTCAATGTGCTGTACATGTTGGTCTTCAGCACCTTCCATCTTAGTGTTGCTTTCTTCAGTTTCTGTTGCTTTTGAATTGCAGATTTTTTAGTTGAGATCAAGGTTTGGCTATCAAAGTTCTCAGTAGGTTGTACCTGG
Organism: Protobothrops mucrosquamatus; assembly: GCF_001527695.2. Classification (NCBI taxonomy): domain Eukaryota; kingdom Metazoa; phylum Chordata; class Lepidosauria; order Squamata; family Viperidae; genus Protobothrops; species Protobothrops mucrosquamatus. The sequence goes on along the minus strand of NW_015386509.1, from coordinate 447,809 downwards.
TATTCTTTAAAGTCCACTTTGATGTTAATTTCTTCCTCTTCTGTTGCTTTTTGGATTGTAAGTTCATCAGTTGAAATCTGGGCTGCATTTTGTAACTTTAAGGTGGCACCTTTATCTTTCAGTCTGGAATTCATTAGCTCAGTAGCCTGAAGGATTTTTTCAAGTATACATTTATAGTTAAGTTGTGGGTAGTATTCCACCATTTCTATGGTGTTTACAGATAGTCCTTTAGTGGAGGCTATTTTTGATAAAAGTCAGTAAACGTCCACCTCCACTATAAAGAATTGTTTTTACCACCCAGCTGTTTCAAATTCTTATCTTTTTTGATAGTGCCAAGGACAAATCTTAGTCTCAGGTCTCCCAGTCAAAAAGAAATTCACTTGCTATACCACGTTCGCCCGAAGATATCCCCGATAGCATGTAAAGTCTTTTTCCAAACTCAAGTTAGGCTTTTATCCAGTTGTTTTTTTAAAAAAAATTTCAACTTAACAGATAGGTAAGGTAGTAGGTCCCCATAGAAATAGGAACTTTTTGGGACCCCAAATATCCAAAAGGTGCAAGTCCAATTATTTAGTTGTTTAGTTTAGTTGTTCTTTTCTTTTCTTTTTTCCCCCAAAGCTTTATATTCCCAAGGTAGGCAGACGCCGCCAACTTAAGAGGGTGGAAGGAATTTCCAAAGGCTTTTACAGGAAGATAGGTGGGATACAAGAAAGGTAAGGTAAGGTCTCACCCAATTCCTCCGCAGTGCTTTCATTGGTGGTGATTTTGGCTTTCAGCTGGTCCGGCTTAGTGATCAGCCATGTTGATGGCTGATCTTTTCTTCGTCGGTCCAAAGGAGCTGCCTCGGATCAAATGGAACAGCTGCCGCCCTTCCACGATCTGTTGAGGGTCCTCCTCATGGTGGTCGCCCCTCCAGGGTAACTTTCGACCCTTTTCAGGGTCTCCCAACGAAGGAAAACCGGTCCCCCCGCACGTCCGCCGGTGCCGCGATCGCAAACCGAAAGCCAAAGACATACAGTTTTAATTGCTATACTGTCTGCATGAGCTTACCCTGTCTGCTCCTCTCGCTTGATATCTACCCATATGGCACAAGCAAACAGGAAGGAAGGACCCACAGTTACCATTTTTCTTTACCTTTGGTTCTTGTACTTACTGATTTCACCTGGTTACAAGAAAACATTACAAGTCCATCATTTCAATGAACTTTTTTTAAAAAAAACAACAGTGTGAAAGGACCAGTTATGCAAAAAGAGGCAGCTTTTCTGCAACAGTGCATAATAGCCAATTGCAATACAGATATTTCCCTACAATTAAATCAATCCCTGCAAGTGAATCACACAGCTTTGTTTGCACTGTCATAAACCATAAAACAATACCTTTTATGTATAGCAGTGCCAAAAGATGGCCAGAGTATGCCTTCCTGGAGGTCTGATAGAGAATTACTTTGTACATTTCTGACTTCAATACATGGGCAGTGATCCTGCTCAGGCTTCTTGTGGAAATCAATTGTAGTTCTCATGGCTACATCATACTCTTAAGAGATTCAACTATGATGTGTTCATTTTATGTTTGTCCTCTACAAGGGAGCTTAAAAAATTACGAACCCCTTTGAATTTTCTGCATAAATATGTCTGAAAATCTGTTCTCCACATAAGTCCTAAAATTAGATAAAGATGGTCCAAATAAATAAATGAGTCAAATTCTAGCTCTTCCTCTAAACTCTGATTGTGTTTCTTAGGATTGGACATAAAAGAAAACCCTTACCTGACTAAAAATGAAAAGCCCACATATACCTTCGCCAGATACAAATATGTAGCTTTGGATGATTTTCTTCAATAAATAAATGACCATATTATGGTTATTGAAGTAAAGTATAACATCCTTCCAAATTTGATAGAATTATGGTCCCTGCCTCTGATGTTTTATTATTTGTTTCTGGTTTTTTTCCTAATGTGGCAATTGACTATTATATTATCTAAGGCTTTTCCATTGTCTCCTGTATGGATTTGTCAAGATTAGTGTCCCAAGCTTTCTTCATACCATGGGATGAATCTCCTATTCTAACTATATTGCATTTTTCCTACCTAGTATTTTTCCACAAATACAGGATACATTTTTTTCAGATCAATTCAGTGTTGATTCATTGGTTGTGATCAGTGGTGGGATTCAAATATGTGAACAGCCGGTTCTCTGTGTGGATGCTGCTTCCGGAAGTCCATTCTGGGCATGGGTAACAAAAAATTAGCTACTGGTTCTGCCGAAGTGGTGCGAACCAGCTGAATCCCACCACTGGTTGTGACAGGAGTTGGCCAACAAGCTTGTCACACAACCCTGACATCATAGATTGAAAGAGCAACCAGCACAAAGTCACCCAGTCAACTCTCATACTTAAGGCAAGAACTCACAGTCTTCTGGTTTCTAGCATGGTACCTCAACTACTAGACCAAACTGGCTCCCTCTAATTACAATACTAACCAATATATTTTTGAGATTGTTCTTTTGTTTATTATAAGTAGTTGCATTAAATTCTCAAAATTGATAGGCTATGTTGCTGAAGATGTTATATACCAGAAGAACCCACTGTAACTTAGCGCCTATTGTTGCTCTTTGTGATCATTGAGAGATTGAGATATTCTCTACAACCCCAAAAATATTTTAATTGTAAAGATCGTATTCTCTCAAAACTTTCATTTTAACAAGACTATGGCAAATATATTGATCTATATATCTTATTAAAGTAGTTAAAAGAGCAGTATCCTTTATCAAAGCTATTTGACTATGTACTTTTCCAAACTTGAAGCATCATTTTAATGAAAACATTTATAATCATACTTAAGAACAATATTTTGGCTGAAATTGATTTTTTAAATTATTTGGCATTGATATTGTCTCAATTTGGATCCATATGAATAGAACCATATCTCTAACTCTGCCACTTAATATCATATTGCCAAATTGCCATAGGATTCTTGTTTCTGAAGTCTATATAAAACATCCCTTACTTATTCTCTATATTTTTTGCATAAAACAGAATCCTTCCTTCCTTCCTTCCTTCCTTCCTTCCTTCCTTCCTTCCTTCCTTCCTTCCTTCCTTCCTTCCTTCCTTCTTTCCTTTTTTCCTTCTTTTCTTTCCCAATGTATTAAAACGTCCTGGAATTTCCAAGGCATTGAAACAGACAATTGAACCTTACAAGGATATTCATTTTACTATTGCAATTCACCTAAATCCTAAATTATTGAAATGTTTTGAAGCCCAGTTTAAATTTCTCTGTTCTGAATTTCTGTCATGTTGGTATATAATTAATAGTAAAATGCTTAAATGTTTAAAGTTTTATATACTATTTTAAAGTATAAAAAGGGAAGGATCTAATTCATGCATTTTTAAAATGCATTTATGGATATACTCAGCTCAGTGTCTCAACAACACACACACACACACACACACACACACCAATTTATTCATCAAAAATGTGATTGTTTTTTCCAACCATACCTTATTCTCATTGTAAAAATGTTATTGAAATTCCATACATGCAAGAAATATTGAGCACAATATTTAGGCCCAAGCATGTAAACTGTGGAACCAAAGAGCTGTTCTAACCACTTTAATGGATGTCACTTCAGTGTGCTTCTCACCAAAGATCTTCACATCAAATGTTCCATTGCAAATAAATGCCTTGTTCTCTGTTGAAATAGGCAATGATATTCATAGTGGACAAGCCTGGCTATGAAATCAATTGTTGGTGGATAAGCTCACTTATCAGTGATCCTATTTCATTCTGCCTATCAAACCTCTAGCTTTATCCTCTGTCTCAGTTTTCATGCATTTTGGTATAGCTATTATAGAGGAATGAACTAGTTATAGCTTATGGTAATATGGCTGTCTTAGTTCAAGCAAGTGAAAAAGATACTTTATCTTTCTCAATGGAAAACAGAAGGAAATCTTTATTCCCCTACACCATGAACAGATGTGGCAGGCACTGGTATGGAATAAATTTCTTTTTTCTTTTGTATTGTCTTATCAACCTTGAATTGGTTTCTAGCAGATGATCTGACTGTCATTCTGAAGCACATCTTTTTATTGATGAAAAGAAGAGAAAATCATTAGTATTAATGCTGGAGAAGGTGCATGTAATAAAAGAAGCAGAATGAAAAACACAAATAGAATATTAAATTCAGCAACTGGTAAGAATGCAAGTGTAGTTGAAAGTCAGGTTTCAGAGAGAATTCAAGATGCCGGCTTAAAACTATGGTTTTAGAAGTGGCTGTGATTGATTCAGTCAGGTGAGACATATATCCAGGGTTTTTTGTCTTTGATTCTCCAATGTTTTGATTATGTTTTCTCAGAAAGTTTATTTTAAAAAAAGAGTATTTTTAAAGGCACAATGACCCAGTGCTACTTTTCTGATCTGCATGGTCAATCTGAACATATTATTGCAAACCACTGAAGTATGTAATATGGGAAACATCAGATTTCTGTTCTTGCCTCTCCAAGTGAGACTAATACCAGTTTTGGGGAAATGAAATGGACATATTAAGAATTGTCTTGTCCCAGTTCATGGAAGTAACACTCAAAAAGGAATGAGTATGTTTATTTCACAACTAACCCCATAAAGCATTCTCCAAAACCCCAAGTCAATTTTCCACAGTTTGTAGGAGGTGAAGAGTAGCAACCTTGGTGACTGGACATCTTCCAACAAGGGCATCAGAAGTTCATTAACAGAGCATGGCTAGCAGAAGCAACCTGACACCTGAAGAACAGGCAACAATGAGGCGGCCAGCTGACCAAAAAATAGTGAGGCTTAAGTGCAAAGTAAAGAAAGGCGACTGCCAGTGACCAAACTAGAAGGGATGTCAGCAGTTTTGGCTTCAATTGTTCCAAGGAACAATGAAGCAAAGAGCAGGTCTCCTCAAAAAAGTCCAAGTCAAAACATAAGTCCCAGGAACAAGATCAAGGCAACAAAATCATCCTTGAACAAAATCCATAAAACATGGCACAGGAACAAGGCACTGAGATGAAGCAAAGTAGCAAGGCACCAAAAAATGAATGGTTGTCTCTCTCAACCAGCTGACTCCCTCTGCCTGATTAAACCAATCCCAACTGGTGCATCTTATTAGGATGGGTGAGGTTACTGCCTCAGGAATCACCTCACCAACCTCCACTATGCGCTTTGGCATTCAGTTCTGCAGATCGGACAGGGGAAGCAACTGTTTCTATTCAGAGTCAACCCATTGCTGCAATTTCTCATCAGCTGGCCTCATCATGGATTGCTCTTCTGAGCTGGCTGGCAACAGCCATGCATCTCCATCTCCTCCTTGTATGAGTGGCTGCTTGTCACTCACCCCTCTTCCCAACATTCCCATGAATACATTCCATTCAGCTACTGAGCTCTCTGAAACTCCATGTCACCACTTTCTGATGACTCCAGAGATGGAGTGTTGTCTTACCTGAACGCCTTTTCTCAGCATGATGATGGAGAATCCACAGATGGGTTGTCTTAATCTTCCTGCTCCAATAAGACTAAGTCTGAAATGTAGATACGCCTCTGCTGTGCCATTTGCACCCCAGTTTGAGACTAAGGCGATACACAGAAGTTAGTCCGACGCGTGTACCTTCCTAATGCCGGAACCAGGGCACACAGACCCCAAATGGGAGTGGATTCTCCATCATCATGCTGAGAAAAGGCATTCAGGTAAGACAACACCCCTTCTCCAGCATGATTGGATGGCGAATCCACAAATGAGACATACCAAAGCCCTGTGTCCCTAAGGGGGGAATCAGTCTGGGCCTGGGTCCCGCCAGATGACAATGCGTGAGTCAACACCCTGTGACCAAATGAGGCATCGGAAGATGCGTATTTGTCAATCTTATAGTGATGGACAAAGGACGAGGGCGAGGACCATGCCGCCACCCTGCAAATCTCCCCTATGGATGCCTGGGTCGCTCAAGTCGCCGATGTAGCGGCGCCCCGGGTGGAATGGGCTGTGATATGCCTAGGAACTGTCAGTGATTGAGTTTGGTATGCTAGGGCGATGCAGGCCCTAATCCATCTCCCTATTGTGGAGGATGAGACCTTCTGCCCCATGGACAAAGGTTGAAAGGATATAAACATTGCCTCGGACCTACGGAAGGCCGAAGTTGAGTTTATGTAACATTGCAGGGCCCTGCGTATGTCAAGTGTGTTCCACTGCTTTTCAATGTCATTGGACGGATTAGGACAGAAATCTGGTAAAACCACCTCCTGGGATCTATGATACAATGAGTTAACCTTGGGTACAAAGGAAGGGTCTAGCCTGAGGGTTACCCTGTCCGCATGGAAAACACATAGTTCCCTATTGACTGAAAGAGCGGCCAGTTCTAAGATCCGCCTGACCGACGTGATCGCAACGAGGAATGCCACTTTCATAGACAATAGTTTAAGCAAGCATGTGACAATAGGTTCGAATGGTGATGAAACGAGTGCCTGTAAGACCTGGTGAAGGTCCCACGAGGGGTATTGATGTACCGTTGGTGGCTTTGCGTTCGTTGCTCCTTTAAAAAGGAGCGAACCATAGAATGGTGTGCCAGAGGAACGGCATTGTCACACATGATTACCGTAGCAAGGGCTGGAACCTGTCTACGGATGGTGTTTAGGGATAGCCCTTTGTCCAACCCATCCATTAGAAACTCCAACACAATCGGCACGGAGATAGCCGAGAGTTCCACCTTATGCCCTGAACACCAAGCGCAGAAGCTCCTCCATGTGGCATCATATATTCTATTCATCGAGGGGTGCCGGGATTGTTGAATCATGGCTATCACCCTTGACGAATATGAGTCTCGGCTCAAGGCCCGCCGCTCAAGTGCCAAATGGTTAGCTGGAGCCACTGTGGGTCCGGGTGCTGGAGTTCCCCCTGAGTGAGGGAGATATGACCTGCTGGGATCCTCCACAGAGGGGAGACGGAAAGCTCCATCAGGTTGGCGAACCACGGACGTCTCAGCCAGTGTGGTGCAACCAGCAGGATGTCCGCCCGTGTAGTGTCTTCCGGATCATGGCGGGAAGGAGCGGCAGGGGAGGGAAGGCATAAAGTAGTCCCCTGGGCCAGGGGCTGCGGAGGGCATCTGTCCCCTCTGCTATCGGAGACGGGAACCTGGAAAAGAATCTCGGGAGTTGGGAGTTGGTTGGGGAAGCAAAAAGGTCTAAGGTTGGGGAACCAAACCTGTCCACAATCTCCCTGAACACCCCCAGGTCCAGTCGCCATTCGGCATGGTCCACAGTGGCTCTGCTTAAGGAGTCCGCCCGTTGATTGGTCACCCCAGATATGTGTTCTGCCCTGATGGAAGCAAGATTCAATTCTGCCCAGGACCCCAACAACTGGGCCTCTCCATGAGAGGCCTGGACCTTGTCCCCCCTGTCTGTTGACATGGGCCTTGGCAGCAATGTTGTCGGTAAGTACCAGGACATGCTGCCCTGCTACTATATTGCTGAAGTGTTGTAGGGCCAGACGTATGGCCTTGAGTTCCAGCCAGTTTATATTGTTTCTTAAATCCTCCTGAGACCACCGACCCTGAGCCCAATGCGACTGGAGGTGTGGTCCCCAGCCGAATAGGCTGGCGTCCGTGGTGAGGGTGATTCTGGCTGGTTCTCTGAACTCTGTGCCCCGTGACAGTGCTGGGGAGGCCCACCATCGAAGGGAGTTCAACGCCAGCTGTGGAACCTGAACCCTCTGGTTTGAAGCGCTGATGCGTAGCCTCTGAAATGGAAGAAGAAGCCACTGCAGTTCCCGGGCATGAAGGCGTGCCCACGGAACGATCTGTACACAGGATACCACCTTCCCCAGGAGCTGTGATAGCAAAGCCAATGTGACCACCTTGGCTCTTTGGACCTTATGGACAAGGGCCCGAATGCTGACCCGACGGTCCTGTGATAAATAGACTGTACATTTGGTCGTGTCTATAATTGTCCCTAGGTGTAGGAGCCGAGTTGAGGGCACAGTATGGTTTTTCTGGAAATTGACAGAAAACCCGTGCTCCTGAAGGGTCCTGATAGTAAGGGCAAGGTCTGATCGAGCGCTCTGGAAGGAGGAAGACTGTATTAATATATCGTCCAAATAACATTGGACTCTGATTGGAGACTGTCTCAGGTGGGCGGCCAGTACTGCCAGTACCTTTGTGAACACTCTAGGTGCTGAAGAAAGGCCAAATGGTAAGGCTCTGTACTGGTAGTGTCTGTGGGCATAACTAAACCTGAAGAATTTGCGATGTCCAGGGAAAATGAGAATATGCAAATATGCCTCAGTTAGGTCTATTGATGTAAGGAAGTCCCCTTTTTTGATGCTTGCCAAAATTGACTGCAGTGACTGCATCTTGAACTTCCTGTACATCAGATAGTAATTTAGACCTTTTAAGTCTAAGATTTCCCTCCAGCCCCCTGAAGACTTGGGAACGACGAAAAGATTTGAGTAGAACCCCCGTCTCTACTGGTCCTACGGTACCGGTTCTATGGCCTGAATCTGTAAAAGGTGAGCTATGGCCTCCGACATGAGGGCCGCTCTAGTGCTGTTCATGGGAACGGGTCAAGATTGGAACCGATCCGGTGGACTGGACCAAAATTCCAGCATCAGGCCCTGAGTAACGGTGTTTAAAACCCATGAGTCCGTGGTAGTGGCTGCCCATATGTCAGAATAAAGGGACAGCCAGCCTCCTATAGGAGGGGAGCCTGTGGAATCACTTGCCTCGTTTGAAGAAGCATCCTCCCGCGCCTCGAAAGGGCCGCTTGGTTTGGGCTTGTGGATGGTTTCTGAATGTGGAATGGTCCTGCTGGTACTCCGGTCTCTGGTAGGAGGTGCGACCTGCGTAAGGCAGCTTCAATCTTTTTGTCCTCTGCCTTAAGCACCTCGGTTATGTCCCCTGGAATGTTTGCGTTGGAAAACAGAGAATTCAGAGGCTCGTCAATTTGAGGAACCTCCAACAAGGAGGCAAAGGAGGGAGCCACATTGAACAAATTTTTTCTCTGCAGAACCCAGGTTGGGGATAGAACCCAGGTTATCCCACTGCTTCTGCACTGTGTTGCGGAAGAACGGGGGGCAAGGGATATGCTTCTGCGGTACCACCGGTTCAGCATACAGAGGATTGGTTTGAATTGGTTTCCTTTGATGTAGAAGGAGCTGGGGTCTCCTCCTCCGGATTGATGTTAGCTGTGGTGCAGGCCTTGAGTAGCAAGGAGTTGAAAAGTGAATGGTCAAAAAGGCCAATCGGTGGAGTTGGCTCTGATGTTGGAGTACCTTCGTCATCTGAAAGGATCAGGCCTGAAGGGTCGAGGCCTGCAGATTCCGAGTCAGAGGAAACGTCCTCTGCGAGGTCTGGTGATTCAGAGCAAAGGAGGAACCTTGGGGGTGGTGGAATCTGGGAATGCTGTGAGGCAGAGGAGGCCATGAACTGAGCAATGGCCTGAGCTATCATGGCCTGAAATTGCTCAGGGCCTAATGACTGTGGATCGGGGGGGAGGGCGGAGGCCTGCTGCAGTGGGTGTAAAAGTGGCCTGAGGCCCAGATACAGTGGTGTTTGGTGCAGATACCCCTTGCATCCCTAAAGGTAGTCCTGGCCTGACAGAATGGTTAGATAGGGGTTCAAATATGGACCCTCCAGATGTAGCAGTGTTCAGCTGGCCTGGGGTAACAGATCTAGATCTGGAGGAATCCTCCTCCAAAGAGTGATGATGACTGGTGGGTTCTTTGCCTGATCTACATCGTTTGGAAGGCTGTGTCTTGGCCTTCAAAGTGTTCTTCCCTGCCACCTCAGTGGAGGCCCTGTGTTTCTTTTTGTCAGGGGGCTCGGTGGTATCCTGAGAGGACATAGGGAAGGAATTGTCTGCCATAGTGACTGGCAAACCTCCTTCTAATCGTGCCTTTCCTAAGGAAAAGTTACTAACTGAGTAACAGTCAAGTCAGTGGTAAAACGCCCCCCCAAGCGCTGTGAGTACCACTGAAATGAGGCACCTTGGTCAAATATCCGTTGGAAGGTTAGTACCCAGGTGAGGGGGGGTAAATGAGGCAGTGCGTCCTGGTGGGGACGAGCTTGCCCTCCCCAGGCCCAGTTGAGGTCTGACAGGCCAAGATTCCAAAATGGCCGTATTCAAAATGTGGGCCGCAATAAAAAATGCGCCAAACTTGACGACCAGGGGCCTCTGAGTCTGGTGACTCTCTGCAGATTGAGGGCCGCGCTTCGGGAATTGAGTCCCAGTCCCCGAAGGGAGCTCCTGGACTCCTCAAGAAGATATGGAGCTTTGCTGACCTGCCGATGAGTCTCCGCTGGTCTGAACTGCTGTGTGCCGATCAGCTGGTTGTCGGTGCCCCAGGAGAGTGTAGGAGAGATCGTGCCGTCTGTAGCTGTCAGGCGAGCCGGCCGAACGATGCCTGAGCCAAGCAGCCACACCGCGCTGATCAGCTGGCTGGCGGAGCCGCGGAAACTTTTGACTGCTCCTTGAGTCGATTGGCCGCACTGCGCCGATCAGCTGGCCTGCGGAGCCGTGGAAAGCTCTTGACAGGCCTCTTCGGCTGGTCTCCGCTCGCAGTGAAGTTCGGCTCGATCGGACGAGGCCGTAAGGCTGCGCGCCGTCAGGGGAGTGAGCTGATGCTTTCAAGGGAACCTTGTCTCAGTGCAAGTCAGCTGGTTCAAAACGAGCAGGCAGGAGCCTGCGAAAAGACCCAGGTAGGGTTCTTTAATCAAACGTAAACGATCCTAGATCTATTAGTAAATGGTTAGATGTCCAGAATGAAGGATGGGAAATTTGAGGAAGTATAGTCTAATCTAATCTTTCTGCTCCTAGAAGCTGAAAAACACGCGTCTGTAGAGCAAAAGACTAAGTCTAAAACTGGGGTGCAAATGGCACAGCAGAGGCGTATCTACATTTCAGACTTAGTCTTATTGGAGCAGGAAGATTAAGACAACCCACTTGTGGATTCTCCATCCAATCATGCTGGAGAAGGCTCATTTTCCTCCTAGAAGCCGGCCTCCATGAGAGCATCAAGAAAATAGGTGAAAAGTCAAAACCATTAACTTTTTATTTTATTTATATACTTGTCTGCTAATATATTTATATATTGCATTTAAAAAGGCTAATGTACAAGTTGGACATGGAAACATGTATAGAAATCCATTTATTAATACATGGACTATAAGAAAAGAATCTAACTGAATATTATTAATTTGAAACAAATAGAATAGACCTATAAGGGTATACATAATTCAGTGATAATTCATTTACCTAAGAATTATAAGTGTTATTAAACTATTATAAGATAGTCTGTACCACAGTTTTTCTATTTCTAATGTTGATTTATTCATTTTCTCTTACAACAAATTGGACTAGTTGTATTAGGATTTTTGTAACATAAGGTCAGTAATTTCATCTATGTTTTTCCTCAGGTTTTTTTGTATTTTTATCAAAATCTTCTCAAGATAAAATGAAATACATAATCATAACAAATTTAATGGCTTTCTCCTCATGAGGCATCTGACACTTTCCTTGCTTTTCTACTCACTTTGTGAATAAACAGTGTCCTCTTAACCTTTTATCTCTAGCATGACAAACTTTTAAAAAATATGTGTTAATATATTATACAACATTTATTATTTGGTGCAATTGTTTGTACAGGAGATAAAAGGACACACAAGCAAAAACCTAATTAATACATTTAGATACACCACCTAACTACATCTAATATACAAAACATCATTTGTTTTACCACTCAAGTATCTATGTCATACAAAAAAGAACCCTTGATATGTATGACAGGGTAATTCTAGGTGCTGAAAAACCATCTTCAAAACTGTTTATGACATAAGGCTAAGTTACTTATTGGATAATCTGCTTCCAATGGTTTCTCCCTGGCCAGGATGTTGTTAAATGTGCTTTGTTCTTATGCAATTGCAGATTTATGTAAGAAGTCTTCATTGTATTTAATTTGATGCTGCCATACAGATTTTATATTATGGTTTTTTTTTATTTATGTATTTTCTAATCACCTAGGAGAGACAGTTTGGTATAATGATTAAGGCATCAGGCTAAAAACCAGGTTTCAGTGAGTTCTAGTTTACCTTGGATGTGAAAGTTGGCTAGGTGACTTTGGGATGGTTGTTCTCTCATGTCAGACTTAGGTGACAGACCAGTTAGTCAACTCTTATGCCAACCAATAGACTAGTAATGGAAAATTCTAAAAATTCTTGCCACATAAACGGTAAGAACTTGTCCAGGCTGTCTGAGAATTGAACAGTATTGAACAGAAGGGAAAAAAAGAAGCAAGCCAGAATTGCTTGCTAAAGATGGCAAACAAATAAATGTTTATTTACATTTTTTTGTTGAATTAATGAATTGTAAAGTCTTTTGATCTTGTAGAGCTCAAGAAAACTGAAAGGATTCTTTACAAACTTTGGGCTAGGCACAGTATAAATAGCTAAATCTGGGAGATAATCAGTATTACTTTGTGGGAACTGCTACTTCTGCCTAACCTTTTTTAAAGAAGTCTTCAATGGACCCAAATGTATCTGATAACATTCACCCAATCTCAAACTTCCCTTTTAATATAAATTGTCACTACTTTCTTACTGACTTCCCATTTACTGAGAAGATAGTGACAATTCTGAAACAGATGTTGTAGAAGAAGATTGCCTAAATACTCTCCAGTGTGGATTCAAGCCTGGTCCTAAGACATGAAAAGCATTGATTGTAATGATTACATTTGTTAAGATTTACATGGCGGAATGCACACTTTTTTTGGTTGGTTTAGGTGTTTTGAGAATTTCATGGGTATTTGTTGCTCTGCCCATATTGTTTAATAATTATATAAAGTTGGTGGAGAAGTTATTTATTAGTGATAGATAACACTGATAACAGTTGATAACACAAATTATGTATTACCACCCCAGGTGATATAGAATGAGCCAGAGATGCTATGGAAGTCATGAACCAGTTTCTAGAGGTTGGAATGATATGAATATGGCAAAAGAAACTTAGATTAATTTCATAGCATAACAAGATGCAGAATGAAGAATTTCTTGATTGCATACAAGGACAGTGTAAGATCTAGTAATAGCACTGCAGTATTCTGGAGTACCATCCTGCTTACAATTTTTAAAACAAACAGGGAAAATATTTAATGGAAAGAAGAAGGGAAAGAGTATCAAATGACTTTGGCTTAGCATTGTGTGATTGCCACCCCATCAGAACATCCCACACAGCTGGAATACTGATTAATAAATAAGAGGCACAGAGATGAGTGTAGTACAATCACGCTACAGAGTTAATAAGATGAGATGAAATTGATGGAATAACTTTAAACAAAAGGGAAATTTGAAGGAAATTACAATTTGCTTATGGATATCCCACCAGCACAAAAAAAGGGAAAACTTGTTTGATAAATAATTCATGGCAGAATATTTGTTCAGCCCTAACTGATTTTTCTTTTATTTCTGTCGGAAAATAGAAACATTTGCTATTAGCATAGAACTGAAAATGTGTTTTGATTAAATTACCTCTCATCATGCATTCTAGAGTTGACTGTGTTCCTAAGATGGAAATGACACTGTTTCCCCTGTTCTGCAGCTGTCTGTCTATTGCTGTGTTGTTTCTACCAAAATGAACTTCTGTTTCTTGTCTTTATTCAACTACAAATGAATCAAAAAGTTTCTTTATGGTGAATGCCCTATCCATTAGATGGGAGTATATCATATCATTTCTGCTGGAAGCACTGAAAAACTCTGTTCTGGTTTGCATTGGTATTAGAAAAGAAGTAGCAGTCACATAACATAGTTTCCCATTATTTTTGTTCACATAATATATGGATAGTTTTGTGCTTAAGATAATGAGGGTGGAACAAAGCTAAATGTAAGTGCAAAATTTATTGCCTAGGAAAAGGACTTCCATCTATTAGCAAAAGGAATGAATGGAGTGTTTGATCAATGAACTATTTGATTTAGAAATTTGATTTGCCTGTGAACATATACACAAATGAAATTTCTATACAGAATCAGCAGTATTACAACAAATGAATTCAATTTAGTACCTGCAGATATATTTAGAAGGCTATTGTGCATTATTTTTATAATTTTAGTATCAAATCAGAAACTCAAAACGAA
>NW_015386509.1:430232-433071 GCF_001527695.2 Protobothrops mucrosquamatus | reverse complement strand
AATCCATTAGCCACTTCCAAAGAGCCACACCCCCACTGGGACTTCAGGCTAGTTGGCATAGCCATGTCTTGAGTGCCTTTTGGAAGCCCAAACGGGTGGGAGCAGATCTGTCCTCAGGGGGCAAGATGTTCCAGAGAGTAGGAGCCATGGTAGAAAGGGTCTTCTGGACCCTGCCAGTTGAAATTCCTTGGCTGACAGGGTCTGCAGCATTCCTCTCCTGCCAGTGTGGGTGGGGCAGTTGGAATGACCCAGTTACTCAGATAGCCTAGGTCTATATCATAAAGGGCTTTAAAGGTTTTACCAAGAAGCAAACTGGCAGCCACTGCAAATCATAGAACAGTGATGCAACAGAACTGTTCTGCACCAGCTGAAGCTACCGAACACATTTTAACAGTAGCCTCATATATAGCATAGTGCAGTAGTCCAAGCATGAAATGACCAGGGCTTGAGTGACTGAGTGCATGAATTCCTGATCCAGGAAAGAGCATAACTGGAACAACACAAAGTTTTGCAAAGGCTTTCTTAGCCATGACTGCCACCTGCTTATTGAGCAGAAGTTGCAAGTCTAGGAAAACTCCTGGATTGTGTACACGTCTGTCTGGGGTATGCAACTCCATCCAGAATTAAAAATGTTAAATTCCTGGAGCCAGAAGCTCCACATGCCCAAAGCCACTTGATCTTACCAGGATTCAGCCAAAGTCTGTTGTCCCCCATCCAGACACCTACAGCATCCAGGCACCACAAAAGGGCAGCCATATCATTACTTGGGTCGCCTAGGATGAAGATGTAAATTTGAATATCATCAGTGTACTGATGATATCTCATTCTATGGTGGCAAATGATCTCACCAAGTGATGTCATTCGAACACCCTCCTTTTAAAACCCAGATTTTACAGAAGAAGCTGAACATCATGCTTTAAACATAATTTGTAAAATAAATTATACTGGATTGGTTCACATATAATGCTTGGCTATGAACCATGACTATGAATCAAACCATACTAAGGCACATAGCCACATTAATTCTTAGTATGATATATACATCTACTCAAAAGAACCTATGGCTGTTTTCATTTTTCACTCAAACATTGTCATCCATCCTTTTCAAGATATTTTCCATCCTTTTCCATTAGAGAGCGAGTTTGGTCTAGTGGTTTAGGCACCAGAACTAGAAACCAATCACACCTTATGCATGAAAGCCAGCTGGGTGACTTTGAGCCAGCCACTCTCAACCCAACCTAACTCACCTCACAGGATTGTTGTGATTACAGAGAAAATAGGGGAAAAATTGTGTTGGATATGTTTACTGCCGTAAAAATAATAACAGAAGGATACAAATAAAATGGAATTGATTAATGAAATCCAATGATCAGTCAGATTGTAATGAATCTTCAAGTGTCCAGAATCTATTTAATGTCTAATGTTCAACCATAGAAGGAAGCTATGTATGGATTACACTCCACAACTAGTGGAGTACAAATAGTGAACAAATATTTTTGGTATCTTTTATATGATGTATGTTATCTTACCAATATTATAAATCCAGACTGCTGTGATGTATTGTACAAGTACTATTATGTTTTTCATGGCACTTATTATGCCACAATACTAAAAATAATTACTCATGGATAGTTTAAAATACATATGAGAAGTATTTATATTACTGGCAAATAAGTATCTAAATTATTTTAGGGAGAACTGGGAGAAAATTGCATTGGATATTATTCAATAAATTTTGGATGAAAAATGAACAAATGATGGGTCTCTTGCTTGTGTTATCAGAAGATTTAAATACACCTATTCTCTTTAGAACATTTTTATCCTGTGTTTTCACTGTTAAAAAAAATTCAGCATCGTGATACCATTATTTAAAAGCACTTAATAGTAAAATTTTATTTTACAATACCATCTAATTAGAACCATGAAACATAAAGTCCAATTCCAGTTGACCTTATGGGTATGTCCATGTAGTGGGTTTTTTGGATTTTTGTTTTGGCAATAACATGGAAGTCATTTCCATTGCTTCCTTCTAGTTTGTTGACTTTCCAATTTAAATACAGCTCTGCTGGGCTCCTCTCCAAATACTATCTCGGTGAATTAGATGCTGCAGAACAGCTGAAAATCTTTACAATATTAAAAAAAAAATTCCACCAAACAGACGGCACAGCAGCACAAATGTAATCAAATTCTTGGGTGAACAAATACATTTTAAGTTGGCATTCAGCCTCAATGGAAGGGGACAGAATAATGAAAGCAGCATAGTGTACAAATATTATTATGATGAAAACAACAGATTCTTTTGGATACCCATCTTAGCTTGGGTTACTAGCAAAATATCACAAGCATCAGAGCTATTTGTAACTGAATAAGGAAAACATTCTGTGGTGATAAAACTAAGGAAAACCTGCAAGGATTTTAAGAGGACATTCTCTGTTAGATAGGGCAGATATAAAATCAGAGATCTAGTTTTAACCTAAAAGGTTTAATGTATTATTTTAAAAAATATATAAATCTATAGCAACCATTACAGCAGCTATTAATACACTCTTTTTCTGAGTTCAAGACAGCATACATAGGACTTCCTTCCTCCATTTTTCTTTGTAAGTACCTAAATCCAGTATCTTTTCAGAATAAGCTCAACCACTGAGTAATATATAAAAAATAGATATGACATTCTTTTGAAAGCCTATGGGGAAAGAAAGGTCTGAGAACCCTTGTACTGCAAATTTGGAACCTATTTGGAAGTTTAGAATGAGTAAAATGTTCTTCAGTGAAAATATCATTCTTGCATGGTGTGTTTAAGTGTTCTGCTTGCATTAAAGGCTAGTTTCTTTTTCAG
>NW_015386509.1:397111-429341 GCF_001527695.2 Protobothrops mucrosquamatus | reverse complement strand
TTTTTTTATATTATGAAGAGATTATATTATGAATCTTTCTATATAGCTTGAAGGATATAAATTATTGAAAAGAAACAGACCTTATAAAAGAGGAGGTGCTGTTGTAATATATATAAGGAATAACTACATCTCTATAGAAATACAGCAGAACAATGATGAAAACCATCTTGAATAAATTTGGATCAATATAAAAGGAAAAATAATGGCATTACCATAGGTGTATACTACAGGCTACCCAACCAAACAGAGGTAATAGATGTTGTTATCACTTAATTAAGATATGGTGTTACACAGAAAAGTAGATTCAACAGTTTAAGTAAATAATTCATTAATAGACTAATACTTTATAAATATTTTGAAAGCTGTGAAGACCAGGCTTTGCCCCCAAATATTGGGCCAGAATATTTTTTTAGCAAATTTTTATTGGCAGCTTGAGTCTTCAGTTGATATGGTTTTACTAAGTTGGGTTTTGTTTTAATTTTTTTTAGGGGGGAGTAGAGTGGAGTATGAGTTATTGATGTATTTAAGATGACAAACTATATTCTAAATGAATAATATCTACACATAATTTTCCTTTGTCATCAAATACAGTATATTGGTATGTGTGTCAATGTGCACATTTAAACAGTCCTTAGTTATTGTTGCTTAGCTGCTCAAAATTTTGGTGTAGTGTGCTGGCACATTATTCTGAATTATAATATTTATTTATTTATCAAATTTATATAGCTCTCATTTTATTCAAAAGTTCATAAACAACAAAATATTCAGCTACATTTATTGAAAATACCATATAAAGTTTTGACATTACTATGTCATTATTGCATCCTGTTCAATATATGTGCCTTGAAAGAATATTAACATTTATCATTGGGACATTTATGTGTTCAATTTATACATGACCTTGTTCAACATCCTAACTATATGATAATTATTGGATTTTTCATTACCTACTAAAGAAACTCATTTTCAGTTTTCAAAATAAATCCAGAATGCTGTTTTAAGTTCTAGGCAGCAAAGTTACCATCTGTGTAAAAAACAAAATATCAAATTCTGAAACAAACTCATCTATCTTTGATATTTGTTTTTAATTGCTTGCATTTAGTTATTGGCTCTGGGTGGTCAGTTACCTCTCTTAACTGAAATCTCACTTTCTTTGCAGTCTTAAATTATATCTTATTGCTTCATCTGATAAAGCTATATTATCCATCTAATTTCCCAAATTCATCAAAATTCTTAGTCAAATATATGATAATATTTTGGGATCATTTACAGAAATAAAATTTAATTGAATTGATACAAAGAAAAAAAGAAACACACACTTAATATTGAAAGCAACTAATGTTAGGTAAGGTCTATTAAACTACATTTATAAAATAGTGTGAATAAATAATGTGATTATTAAATACTTCATTGAAATTTAGTGGAATGCTTTTCCCTCTGGTCTGCATTCTAGTTGTTATAAAAACCTCTCACAGCCTAACATAAGGACATTCTATCTCTAAATTTAAACATCTATTCCTGTTGTCATTTCTGATCAGAGTGAGATTTTTGTAAGAATCAACAGTAAAGTATTAGTCTTCAGTCATCATTAAGGAATAATTTGATAATCAATGAAACTCTATTAATCTTCACACATTCATTTGATACTTATGGGTTTGTCACATAGTTTTCTCTGAGAGTTCACTTATAATATACAGTAGCTAATGAGCATATAATAAGCATATAAAATATCCCTAAATCAATAGTCAAAGTACATTTTTCTTATTTGCATTTTTATACCTAATAGATTTAGAACATCTTAAGGCAGTTAACAAACCAAACAATATAACACAATTAATATGAATATATTACATAGTCCTCAAGAAATGATAGACCGCTTAACAACCAGAGTTACAATGGGCATCCCAAAATTACATACAAATCTATTTCAAATTTACGATAGCAGCAGTGTCTCCATGGTCACTCATCCTTACCACAGATCATGGGGATACCGCAACATCTCCCCCCCCCAAGTCTCCTCCCCCATTCTGCCCTGATGCACTTGGGCCTGCTCCCCATGCCTCCTGGAAGCAGCTGCCAGGTGCAATTCCTTGTGGAAATGGTAACAGCTTTTGGAGCTTTCTGTCCCATCAACTGGCTGCCAATCAGCATGCTGACAGGAGGCTGCAAGCCTCTCCTGGTTCTTGCAAGGTTTTAAGAAGCCATCCCCTCCCTGCATGCAAAGGCGGCACCTTCAGGACAAGTTTCCCTTACCCTTTCCCTTGCTTTAACCTTCTTCCTCCCCCAAAAACTCACAGTTCTTCAATAAAGAAAGTAAAAACAAAGCTGAGAGGGATGAATTTGTTGATCTTTTTTCCCCCTCCTCAAACTGGGTGCAAAAATTAAACTCGCCATCTCTGTTCTCCAATCTCTATCCCATTTAAAAACCTCAATGTGACTCCAGGCTGAAGAGTAAAAAGCTGCCACAAAGAAGAGGGGGTCAACTTATTTTCTAAAGCACTAGAAGGCAAGATAAGAAACAATGGATGGAAACCAATCAAGGAGAGAAGCAACCTTGAATTAAGGAGAAACTTCCTAACCGTGAGAACAATTAACCAGTGGAACAGTTTGCTTTCAAAAGTTGTAGGTGCATCATCCCTGGAAGTTTTTTTTTTCCCCAAACAAATTTTTATTAATGTTCAAATAAACAAATATACAAATACAGGCATACATTAATATCAATAACAGCTCGTCTGCACCTAGGGTGCAGACCGAGCATCTCAAAAATGTAGCATCAGTACACCTAATTATTTTATATCTATTTCTACCCACCCACCCACTCCCAATTCCCCCCCCCCCGGACTTCCCAGAATTGATTACAGGGTTACAAACACCTCATCCCAAGTCAAAATATAAGTACCCAAATTTAAGACAAACAAATATAAACATCCTTTAACTCTAAACATTAAAAAACAATCAAATAAAACTCTAAGCATATAACTAATAATAATATATCCATCTTCCCCAAATCACACTTAAAATTAATCTTACAAATATGCGGAAATCTTTACCATTTCTTCAAGACTTAAACATAATAATATCCTTGATTATAATAAATATTATAAAATTTACTCATAAGCTAAAAAATATTTATCACTTTCAAACTTTCTCTAAATATAATCTACCCATCTTTTCTAAAATTTAAACAACAATAATTTTACCATTATTATACCATCAACATCACATTCGTCTCTTTAAAATTCAAATCCCATAATAAATTACGAATTATATCCCATATATCCAGTCAATTATTTTGCAATCTTTAACTTTAACTTCCCTGGAAGTTTTTAAGAGAAGACTGGACAGCCACCTGTCTGAAATGATATATGATCTGCTGCTTGAGTAGGGGGTTGGTCTAGAAGACCTCCAAGGTCTCTTCCAGCCCTATTCTCATAAGCAAGAAGGAAAGAAAATATTTTTTGCAGCTTTTTTCCTTGAACTGGAGAAAAAAAAATCATCACCAAAAGTTTAGCCAACTAGAGACTTGTGCAACAAAATGAAGGACACTGGATCTTTGCAAGGTTTAGGTATCCATCTGACTGTTTGTACAGCCAAGATAGGACATAAAATTTAGACTGTAGAGTGCTTCTACATGCTCTCTACTGTTAGGAACTTTTTAGATAAAACAGAAAAAGATAAACTTATGATTCATGGTTTTAATGGTTAGACAAAATAGATTATAGAAAGAAGAGGATTATATTGTAACCACAGAATAGGAGATAAATTTCTGATTCTACTATAACTGCTGTAAAGAAGATTGGAAACTACTTCTTTATATATTATTTTTCTATTTCTCTTTTATTTTTTCATTTCTTGATTTTTTAGCATTTTCTGATTTTGTCTTTTTTCTTACTTTATATTAGTTTTTACCTTCCTTTTAAAAATATTTAATAAAAACTGGATACATAAAAGAAATCTGACCTTTCTTTCTGATTTAGATTTATCATTTCCCAGTTTTCATTGCTAATTCGATGCTATGTGTAATAAAGATATATACATATCACTATAAATATTGGTTAGGAAAAAAGGTTTCCATCCTCAGAATTTTAACTTAATTAGATGAGAAAACTACCCTTGACATGACCTCTTTTGTTACCTGTATTTATTTTATCATCACTACAAACCTATGCCAATAATGAATAGACATCTTAAAACTATCATAAAAGCTCCAGAGTTTCTTTCTTTAGTCAGATTTTAACAGTCCTTTCCACTTCATTATTTGAGTCAAATACCCACAAAGGTATTCCAATAAATTTGAGAAAAGGTAAAAGTCACATGCCACCACATCTGGACAGTATGAAATATAGATGTTGATGAGATCCAACTTCACAATGGCCTTTTGGTAGATTGTGAGGTATGCGTCTAGTATTATGTTGCAACAAAATGTTCTTATACTTGTTAACTCATAATTTTCAAAGTTTGAGTGTTGAGCTGAAATGGTATTAGGTTTAAGAAAATCCATATGAGTAACACTTTTCCCAGAAACTGTAACCGTGACTTCTCCTGCTGAAACATTTTGAATTGTATTTTTCCAGAGGTGAAGCTTTATGATTATATTCTATGAACACTTCATTTCTAAATCAAAAATGGGTTTTTTTTCAAACTTTTTTTTCACAGAACTCTTGATTCCATGAGAACTTGAATGGGTTCTGTGGGACTAAGGGAGGGGGACTTCTTTATACCTACTTTTAAATGCACACTCAGCCTCCCATCCCATCATTTTTTCCAAGTATGGCTACAAAATCATAAATTTTCAAAATAGTAGAAAAAAGTAAAAACAGAGTAAAACTAATATTCTACTAGTTCAAAGGATAAGTTGATGAAGACTGTTTTTCATTAATAATCAATGCAATCTCCTAATATAAATAGTAATAAAATTCCAAAAACTCATTTTTTAAAAAAATAATTCTTTGTTATTCTTTGTTATATATATTTCTTTAGTACATTTTTCACAATACCATCATCACCTTCATTATTGCTTACATCAGTGGTGTCGAACCTATGGCATGGGTGCCAGAGCGTGCCGTCGCCCCAGTCCTAGGCCTTCAGCTGGGTTTTATAAAACCTTTTCGCTTTAGGCCTCCGCTGCCGTGTGCAAAAAAAAAAAAAAGGTTCAATCAATCAGTCAATTTCAACTTCTCGTGGGAAAAAAATAGATCTTGCAAAGTTGGAATTGATTGATTGAACTTTTTAGTCCCACCCAGTCTGCCGTTACCACCGCAGCCACGCCCAGCCAATGGGCCACACCCCCCAAATTGGTCACATCCAGCCAATGGGCCACACCCAGCCAATGGGCCACACCCACCCGGCACCTGACAATGCATAAGTGGGTTTTGGGTTGCAGTTTGGGCACTTGGTCTCTAAAAGGTTTGCCATCACTGGCTTACATGCTGCCTAATGAGAGATATTCAGACTATAACTATCAAATTACAAAGTGCTCTAATATGGCAAACTAAATCATTAAATCTAATTTATGTCCAACAAATTTTGAGCACTATTGCTCAGAACCTGGCAACACTCCATGCTGTAGCAGGGTTGGTATCTGAAAGCATCAGGGTGGTATAGAAATGTCTTGAGCATCTTGGGCATCGATGAAGTAATAATTATATAATAACTAGTACAAATGTCTCAATAGTAGGCACTGAAGAAGCATATACATGTTATGTGTCTTAGAGTTACAGGGAAGGTTCAGTGGTTAAAGACACTGATGGTTGTCAGCTGGAAAGCTGATAGCCCAGGTTTGATCCCTGAGTGCCATGGAACAGGGTGAGCTCCTGTTCCTGACCCAGCTCCTGCCCATCTAGCCGTTTGAAAACATGCAAATGCAAGTAGGTTAATAGGGACCATTTAGTGGGAAGGTAAAAGTGTCATGGTGGCCATATGGCCATGGGAAATGTCTTTGGACAACACTGGCTTCCTTGGTCAAGAAACAGAGATGGGCATCGTGCTTAAAGTTGGACATGACTGGACAGGGAAATCTTTACCTTTTAGAGTTACAAGTACTTTGTCTCTATGGACAATTTCTATGTTATTAAATCTCATTAAAATGAGAGTAGATAAATCCATAGAAGATAAACTCTCAGCAGTTATTATGTGTATAATGATGTATTGAAGTTGTTTTTCCATCTTTGGATTGATTATGCCTAATAGGAATATTTCGGGTTTAAGTTCAATTTGTTCTTTTGTTATTTCCTGTATCCATCTCCTTATCTGCTCCCAATAAGTCTTTGCTTTTGGGCATTGCCACCACATATGATAAGGGAAAATATACCAACAAATGATTATTTACAAGATACTAGAATGTGCTGAGATGTACAAACTTACTCTAGAAATAAAAGACAAGGAAGTTACAGAATTTTATGAGATATGGGACAGGTATTACAATTGGTTAGAATTGAGGAATAAAAAGTATGAGAAGTAATGTAAATAAGTGTAAATAAATGTAAGAGATATAAGACATAGTATTGTTAAGAAAAAAGAAAAATGTATTTTGTATTTTGTTTTTTGTAAAGAGAAAAATAAAAAATAAAAAAAATTAAAAAAAGAAGATAAACTCTCAAAGTTTACCTTATTTTTAGGTATAGAAGTTGCATAGTGTAGGAGAAGTAAAACTGATAAAGAACTAGTGCTCTTATAGCCTACTTATGTATTATTTATACATTTAATTTATACTTCATTTCATTAACAAATAGACTAATGCATAACAGCATTATAAAAAAACAATTTTAAAATAGTATTAAAATACATTAATAAGATTGTAGCATCCATCCATATTATCATCCAAATTGTTTGTTGTTATGGTTGTGGTTACAGGTAGTCCTTGACTTACAACAGTTCATTTAATGACCATTTGAAGTTAAAATGGCACTGAAAAAAGTGATTTATGACTGTTTTTCACGCTTATGATGTTGAAGCATCCCCATGGTCAAGTGATCAAAATTCAGATGCTTAGCAACTTGACTCATATTTATGCCAGTTGCAATGTCCTGGGGTCATGTGATAAGGTTTCGTGACTTTCTGGCAAGCAATGTAAATGGGGAAACCAGATTCACTTAAGCCTACCTCTTAGGGCTGACATTCCCTGATATGTATGCTAAATTACCAAGAGTTGTCATGTGTGTTACATGAATGTTTCATTTCATTTAGTCCATTACCAGATTCAAACATTGATATAGATCTTCCTTGGATTTGTTTGGAAAAAAGCAGTCACATCTGTGGACTTCTTATAGGTTATCCATTGAAAAGGCTCTCAATATCAGAGATTTATAGCATCTCCTAGCCATTGTTGTGGCAATATAAATTCTGTCCACATTAGTGATGTATCACCTCAACAATGGCTGGATCATGTTATACATCATTAGTCTGACAACTTCCAGTCTTCCAAATGGATGCTTTGCAGATGTCGAACTTCAGCTACAGAAATTGACTTCTGCATTATTCCTTTTTATATCTAATTTCCAAAATTTGTCTAACAGAATGTATTTATTGTGCTACTTTGCATTAAATGGAAAGGTTGCAAAATTGGACGTAGACATAAATTTGTTCATTTCCTTTCTCTTCTTCCCACACACAGATGATCAATACACATTCATATATAATTTTTTTTAATTGAAGGAATTAATGTTTTCAGCAATAAAACTCTATAAGAGCTCAGTTAATTTGGCCTCATGGAATTGGAAACAAGTAATAAATTGAAATAAATCAAAGCAATTGAAATTAGCATTCATGGTGCATTACCGATTCCCTATCACAAGCTATTCAGAGAAAAATGTCCATAAAGTCTTTTAGAAATAATAGAACACTAAGCCTTCATGAGGAGCCTGAAGGAATGGAATCAAGACAGAATGCATCCATAGAATTCATTGTGGAAAGGATGGAGAACAGTTGTTGAGGGAGGATGAGGTTGATTGTTTGTGGAAGGAAGAGGGTTCCTCTAAATCCTCCATGTTGCTGAGAACATGATCTGAAGTGCCTGGAGGACACATCCTACTCTCTTTGGATGAAAGAATGGTCATTGGGAGAGAATCCTGCTTTGGGCACTGGAAAGCATGGGATAGAGTGTATAGTGAATTCAAGGGGAATCAGGGTAAGAACAGAATGTCACAGTCATGACAGAAATAAGAAGGTATGGCACAAGGCTGGAAGTAGCCTGCTTTTGGGATCAGGGGCACACTGTCTTGTACAAGTTGCATGTTGTGGCCTCAATCCAAGTTCCTGGTCAATGGCCTTTCGATGTCTGGCTTTTGACAGCTGCTACTGAATGCCAAATCAGAATGTAATTGTGGGAAATGAAAATATAGCCCCCTACTCATATAGTAGGAAAAGGTTGGAGCAAAGCAGAGATAGGCCCCACAGTAGTGATTTAAAACAAAGCTTTAACTTGAATTCTATATTCTTTCACAATGCAGATGTATTATGTATAATCTGCTGAGCTTTGTGCAATATGAAATTGCAAAGTAGGTAGTTTTGTATATATTTGGAACATGAGTATTATAACCATGGGAAAAGAGGAACTGAAAGTAACATATGGGTGAAGGTTTCAGATGTACATGGGTGTATGTGGAAACTGCTGGTCAGCACGAAAGAACAAGGAACTGATTTTGCAAGATAATGACTATCTGTGGGTGGTCGTTAGAAGAAAGGTATAAAAATGTTAGTTAAGACTAGCTCAGTACCATTGACCTATAGCTGTCCTTTGGAATTTGCTATGCCATATGGTCCTCATTGCAATGGGTTATTAATGTAAGTGATATTGTGTTATTATGCTTGCTATGTTCCAAATTGTTAGCAAAATAAACCTCTGAATCTTAAAGTAACAATTATTGTTTTGTGTTTCTATCTCTTGTCTTTTTTATTGGGTTTTTTCCACGACAGTAATAAAGCTTCCCTCATCTGTGATCCCAGCCTTGGTACAGGTCCTGTGAAGATGTTTGGAGATGGATGCCTAGATTCCTGGAAGGCTTTATCTGCGAACAGTTTGAACCTGTTGGGCCTGAAAAATTAGACAGGATTCTTATGACTGGAGCTTAACTTTAGATACTGTCCCTCCTGATTGGTCAAGGCTGCCCAGGGAGTGATATGTAGGTTGGTTCTAATGGGGATTAATTTATCTTTGAGATATATGGTTTTCCCTTTGGCATATAAAGAAGGATTTTTGTGCCCTCTCCTCAAGAAGACATTGTTGGATTCCTCCATATTAGACAACTTTTTACTAGTGCCCATCCTCCTTTTTTTAGGGACAGTTTTGGAGAAGGTTGCAGCTTCAATGAACTCTAGTGAAGCAGTTTATTCAGAGCACTTTCAGTCTGGATTCAGGCCTGGAGATGGGACAGAAATGTCATTGGTCACACTTTTGGACTTCTGGCAGAAGTACACTGGGGATAGTGCATCCATCATGGCTATCCTTGAGTTCTTGTCCACTTTCAGTACCATCAACCATGATATCCTTCTGGAACAGCTTTGGGGTTGGGAGTGGGGCACATTGTATATGCTTGGTGGATTCAGGGTCAACAAAAGAGGAATGCTATGGATTCTGCCTGCTAAAGTGTTCCATCTGACAGGACCCAGGAGGCATATTATTGTGCCTGCCCTCTGGAACATCATTCTCATGGTGTTAAAAATAGCTCCAGCCTTATGGCCTTTTTGAAAGCTCTCAAAACATGACTTTTTTCATCAGGCCTGGGGACTTTCTGACAGCAGAGATCTCTCCAGTTGATGTTACCATATACGATGTCTTAAATAATGCTTTCACAATATTGATTTTATTTATATTATTATTTGCTTTAACTGATTTCTATATTCAACTTTAATGGTTGTTTTTGTTGTACATCACCCAGAATTACTCTGTATGAGATGGCTGGCCATATAAATTTGATTAAATAAATGGAATGAAATTATGATGAAGAAATTGCATACATAATATTTCCAAGTAAAAGAATCTGGAGTTTAAACTTAAACCAAGTTTAGATTTCAATATGTTCAGAATTGTAAAAGAATGTTGCCTCTCTCAAATGCATATTTAACCTATACAAAATATTCTCTCTGCTTACACAAAATAGACATGACTGAAAATAATGTGTATTTAGCATTTTCCTGCTTGAAACAGCCTACAAAAAGTAATGCCAACATTACTCTGCCCCTTCTAAGACTACTGCTAGTATAGTACCTGCACAATATTAAATCATTTTTAAAGTCTTTGAATAACAATCTGACAGAATATTGTATGGGGGTTATTAAAGATAAAACCTTTGAAAGAAGATTTTAGAAATATTTATTATTACTTGGAAAATACACATTCACAGAGGCAAAGGGTAAAAATATAATTAAAGTGTGCAGACTTATCTGTATGACCTGGACACGCTTATTTTCTTGTCTCATTTTAGTATCACAAAGCCACCAGGAACTGATCCTCTGCTCTTTCTTGTTCTCCGCCAGCATTTGTGCAGCTCACAACAATTTGAAAATGACTCATGATCCCAATACAAAATTGTAACACAAGAAAATGAGAAAAATAAAACAGAGCTTGAAATACCGCAGAATCACAGGATTATTTGTGCTTATGTAAGTGTGGACTTCTGGATGCAAATGAAAATTTAAAAAAAAGCAAATTCATTTATTTATTAGCTCTGCATGCACCCATCTTGTTTAAATGTGTTTCATTTATTTAATATTAAAAAAAATCCCAGTTTTTAAATCTGCTATATACATTTGTTTACGGTGGTGGAATCTGTGCTGATTTACAAGAGGGAGGGGCTCTTCCCCAATGAACTAAGAGGCAAATCACCCTTGAATCCTTGGTGTGTAGAAAGAGCCCCCAAAAAGGTTCTTTCCTAAAATCTTTACAGGATTTATCTGATAGTTATGCAGAGAGTGCTTTAGTCTGGCACGATTCCTGCCTGTGGGTGAACAGCAATAAAGAAACTACTTGAGCAATTTATCATGTTGTTTCTGGTTCCTTGTGCCTGACATTTAGCACATTTTTACTATTTCTGCTCCTCACCAATGTGACCTGATCAATGAAGTAATCGGGTTGGGTAGTGAAAAAGAAAGCTATTCTGCCACTATGGCTGACTAGAGCAACATTTTGAATAAAAAAACATGAAAAATAAAACAGAAGTCCTTGACCATTTCTTGCATATAACAAAGAAGGCAAGTTTTTCTTTCACCATCCCAACTCTAAGAATTTTAAAAGTGTTTTACTCCACAAAAGAAGCAGAAAAGCCCATTATGCTTATTTCTTAGAATGTACAAAACCTCCCTGGACACAATGGGCAAGATTCAAACTAAAACTGTGCATACAAAACCCATGTAGAAAATATATACTAATTTGTTTTAGCTGAATGTACAAATTGATTACTATGAATGAAGAGGACTATGCCTAACTTCAGATGGTAGGAGAGATTTTAAGAGGGCAAATCCATAAATGAAGCCCAAAAGACTAGAGCAGTGTGTGTTGTTATACCTCAGTTTTGTGAGCTGCATTTGATTGCCAGTCTGCTTTGGGGTTCAATTCAAGGTGATTTGGAATTTTAAAGCCCTTCAGGGCATGAAGCTGGGTTATCTGAAAGACTGCCTATCCCTGATTACATCTGCCATCAGGTCTTGCAGAGATGGCACATGGTGGCTCCCATCTGCAAGGAATTTCATTGGTGAGTCCCAGGAGCAGGCATTCTTTGCCATAGGACCCACATTGTGGGATTCCTCCCCCCACTCAGCATTGAGATTAGCTCCATCCCTGCCAACATGCTTGCAAATCTCTCAAGAGCTGCCTGTGTTTTACGGTCTGGGTTGTAAAGTCTGGGAGTCCCAGGGGACTGGGGAGATTTTGCAATGGGTCCCTTGCTATGGTTAATATCATCCTCTCCTGTTTTTTGTGTCCTTTTAAGTTATTTTTTAATTATGTCTGTTTAAATGTAATATGTATGTGTGCGCATGTGTGTGCATGTGTGTGTGTGTGTGTTTGTGTGTGTGTGTGTGTGCTGTATGCCACCTAGAGTCACTTTTATATGATATTGGTAGTGATACAAGTATGATAAACAAACAAACAAACATTAAACATACAATGTTTGTAATCATGAGACACTTTCCTAGTTAGTAAGCAATCTTCTTATTTACTTCACCAGGCTAAATGAACTGGTGTTAGAAAAGACTCTTGAGAGTCCCCAGGACTGCAAGGTGATCAAATCAGTCAATCTTAAAAGAAAACAACCCTGACTGTTCTTTGGAAGGGCAAAAATGAAGTGTAGCTCAAATACTTTGACCACCAAATGAGAAGACAGAATTCATTGGA
This sequence comes from Protobothrops mucrosquamatus, assembly GCF_001527695.2. Taxonomy (NCBI): domain Eukaryota; kingdom Metazoa; phylum Chordata; class Lepidosauria; order Squamata; family Viperidae; genus Protobothrops; species Protobothrops mucrosquamatus. Next base: position 417,013 of record NW_015386509.1, on the reverse strand, counting down.
AGACCCTGATATTGGGAAAGATTGAAGGCAAAAGGAAAAGGGGATGGCAGAGGATGAAATGGTTAGACAGTGTCATCAATGCAATGAACGTGATTTTGGGCAAACTCTGAGAGACAGTGGAGGACGGGGGTGGTTGGCTTGCTATGGTCCATGGGGTCTTGAAGAGTTGGACAGTGACTGAACAACAACAACTATGGATAAGTTTTTTTTTAATGTAAATTTCTCTAGACTTCACTTTTAAGAATTTCAAGGTTTTTTCCCTCATTGCATGCCATTACAAAAGCTTTCTCAAATTCATTCTTTCCATTTTGCTATCTATCTTGTGTAACCAGTGAAGGGCCCACAAGTAGAGGACAGTGTATGTGTATCCCCTTCCCTCTTTCTTCCCAGATATCTAGCAGAGTAATCCTTCACCACAGCACAAAGCATATGGGGCACAGGATCTAGATATTTTAGACTGAACAACTTACAACAGCAAGGAGGATATTAATTAGTGCAGTGTTTCTCTCTGTTCCAATGCCATAAATACCTTGTTTTCTGCTTACATCGTATAGGGAAAAAGAAAATACAGACATCATAGCAATGCCAACAGCTGCTGGGCTGTTATCATTTTGAGCTGTAATTTAGAAGAAGAAAATTTGCCTCCCATGCGGAAAAGGTCTGGTGCAGCCATTACCGGAAAATAGTCACTTAATGTCTTTGTCCTGGAGAATCTTCTATCATATTTACTTCTTGATTTTCCTATGATCTCAGAATCCTTAATTCCTGTATTCTGCCATTGAAAAGAAATGACATTGTCTGCCAAAGTAAGTCCAATTTTATCTTCACATAAATAAAACAGACAGAATATAATCTGTAGAAATGATTTGTTTTCTGCTGGGTATATGGAAGGAAAAAGATGTTATAATAGATTATTGAACCTATTCCTTCCAAACACCAAATGTTATTCCTCCGGGCTTCCAAGGCTGCACTACTCATGATTCTCCCATTTTCAATTTCAAGACTATTTGGGAGATAAGGCAAGATTTTCAGTTTCAGTTATGGATGCTATTCTGCATTCAGATTCCAGAACTGCTTGTTGGATTCAGAATGTACTATGTTAAAATCTCTTAATGCTCCATTTTAATTTTGTGTTTCTTGTCCTTTGCAGCTCTGCAGTTATAGTATATAGCTTGTGTCAGAATATTCTCCAATTTATATTTAATGAGCCACGCAATATTTGATATCATGAAGAAGGAATCCATGTTTTAGGCTTGCACAAAAATATTTTTTGTACAGATAAGCTTAGCTTGCACTTCTGTTTAATATTGTAAGACCTTTAAAACATAATTTGGTGAATGGGGCTTATGAGAGGTGGCAGGTGGAGAAGGACATATTCAGTGAAAGATGATTTGGCCAAATGTTGGTTCAAACAACATATGAAAATATGACTCAATGATAGCCCAATAAAAATGTTCTCAAACAATAGCTTATTATTTATTCTTAAAAATAAAATATGATAATATGTTGCATATGACTACCATCTAGCTGCTGGCATTTTAAATGTATCCTATCCAACTTATTTTCTCATAATTGTGCAGATAATTTCAAATGATACATCAAATTCAGAAACATTTGTATGTTTTATTTATTTCTATTATTGGTCACACAATCAGACAGTTACTTAGACTGTTTAGAGTTCTTCCGAAGGTTCTAGGAATGGCAGATGTTGTTTGATGGTGTTAAAGATTGTGTCACAGAATATAAGTGGTTCTAAGTAAAACTGTATTTTGCAATTGACTGATGGTGATTTAGTTAATGCTGATGGTATTCAAGTGGTGTTCTGCTTGTTTTGAGATTGCATCTAAGTATCAAGCATGGGAAAATCAGAAGTCCAAGGGGTTCAAATGAATATAAGGGTTTATTGCAAACTAATGCTCTCTATAAGAATCTGAACTACTAATGGAAAAAGCAAATTGATGGTAAATAAGTGTCAATGGAATTCAATGTGAGCTGGACTTAGATTTCTTGTGGGCATGAAGGGACTTCAGACTGATGACATGTTTCACCCCTCTGACAGGCTCAGCTTGTTCACCTCCTACACTAAGACACCGATTATTATTAATACAATCTTTGCTTTCTTTTGCAACTATTGTTCTACTTCTATTTGCAGGAGTTTGAAATGGTCGTAGAGTCCTTATGTGCTCACAAGGATATGAGAGCTATGCCAGAGATTCAGCTATATTGGACAGGTCTTATTAGAGGGATCAGATGAAGAGTGCCTTTCCATAAACAATATGTAATTTACAGAAACCTATACTGGATTAGTCAACAAGGACTACACTAGCTGTTGAAGTTCCTGTACCTATGGTGACAAACAGGCTGTAGAACTCAGGACTGTTGGCTGACCAATCAGGGCCAGCAGTTGCAGGACTTCTGGAAGAAAATCACAAATATACCAAGATTGAAAACAAAAAAAATATTAACCTATTATTAGAAATCAGATCCAATAAGAAACGGTTACCTGAAAAGAATGCACTAGTTCTAGAAAGAATAATATTCAGAATAAGAAATAGCAGAACAGATGTTAGCAGATCAACACTGATTTATAATATGAAATAAAATATTCACAGAAGTAGAATTGGAAGAACCGCAAAGGTCCACCCAGGACAAAGAAATCAAAGCCTTGCCAGAACTAACTCAGATGGTAGATGCAAATGAGAAGAGTTGGCAATAGAGAAAGCCAGCACAGCTATATAATTGTTTTATTCAGAAACCAGACACCTCTCCTCTGCCTCCTCCTCCTCAGGAAGAACAAAGCTCTATAATTAAAGAAGTAGAAGAATTGAAACAAATAATATCTGAGCGTCACAAAAACAACAGAATGCCTGCATTTTAGTTTGTTCCAAGAAAACAGCTAGCACAAATATTAAAAGATGCCAATATTGCAATATTGCAGTACCAGCTCACTGCAAGAAACAAACCAACTAATGTACAGCATGGCTGCAGTTATAATTGAATATCTATGATGTAAAATCAGCAGAAGCCAAAAAAAGCCACACAGTGCACCACCCAAATGGAAATAATAAAGCAGCAAATAGCAGCTATAGCCAAAAAACATTAGCAGATATGAGCTTAAATTGCAGACTATATGTGGAAAACCCAATTGCAGTTGAATCAGAAATGTTTCTGCCAATCTATTAATGGAGACACTTCAATAAACCAGTCAACACCTGACAAAAAGAATCAGTGCAGTTCTAAGTGTAGCTATGGGACAAGCCAAAGAAATATAAGAATGTAGCTTGGATAAAGAAGATAGAGAAAATAAAAAGAAACTGAAATGACAGAAGTAATAATAGCAGAAATGCTGGAGAAAAGAACAAGGAAGGTTGAGAATTGGTTAGCACCAGGTGAAGGTGAAAAAAACCTGCATGATTTTTCATTAAAATAAGACTTGTGTACATCTACTCATTTCCAACCAGTTTAACAATATAGTGCAGGGGTCCTCAAACTTGGCCACTTTAAGACTTGTGGACTTCAACTCCCAGAATTCTGGGAATTGAAGTCCACGGGTCTTAAAGTGGCCAAGTTTGAGGATCCCTGATATAGTGCAAGGAGATAAAACTGAAGATCAGTTATTATCTGGTGAAAACCTACCTAATAATGAAAATTTAGCAAAAGAAACAATATCCAACAATTGCAGGCCAATTACCTGCTTATCAACTACTTTCAAATTGCTGGTTTGGTAATTGATGCAGTCCAATAACATTCTAGTTGAAAACAAGGTCTTTTCAGATGAGCAGAAAGGAAACTGCCCAAACAGTAGTGGAATAAAATATCAGTTCCTAGCTGACTAGATTATTTTAAAAAAAACTGCAAGAGAAGGAAGACCAATATGAATGCAGCTTGGATTGATTGCAACAAGGCTTTCAAATTCTGGCCACAAATTGATTAATCTGAGAAATTGTATAAAAAGATCAATGGCATAATGGAAAACATAGTTGCTGGTCAATGCTGATAGACTGGAAGAATTTAACATCTTTCATGGAGACTCAACTTTAGCACTACTGTTCGCCATTACATTGCTTCCTCTGCCAACAATACTGAGCAAATCAGGCCATGGCTATCAAACATCAGAAATATCTGCCAGGTTATCCCATCTCCTTTACATAGAAATCTGAAGCAGTATGGAAAAACATTCACTGCTTAACACCGTCCTAATGTACAGCCAAGATATTTTAATGGAGTTTTGACTGGACAAATGGGCTACCCTTACTGTTATCAGGGGGAAAATGGTGAAAACTGAAGGAATAAAGTGCCATCTGGAAAGAACATTAATGGCATGGCAAAGTAGCAACAATAGTGCTTTGGAATATCTTTAAGAAATATCATTTATCTGCAGTCAAGAACTGATGGGATCATAAAATAGACAAAGTAACAGAACGTGAAGAAGCTAAAGTATTCTGGGACAAGCAACTACCACACAATAATCTCACTGCAGTTACCATGTACAAAAAAAGGTTCCATAACATTTTTCCAACTGTTTGTTGATCAATCCGAAAAGAGAAATCTCTAGTCTCATTTATATATTGTTCAAAATCTTCTGAATCAGTGTGTAGTTGAATCCAGATTTTTGCTCATTCACCAAATATGATAAAATTTCCCTTCTTTTAGTTCACACTTCCAACATAAATCTGAAGTGTCTTTATAAATTCTGGACAGTTCACTGACTAATGGTAGCTCATTTCACCGGAAAAAAACACTCTTATATTATAATCTAATATAAATTTCAATTCCTTTAAGAATTATGGAATCAATGTTGATACTATTTGTGAAATCACTTGTTTTTACTATAGGTTGACATAAAACTGTTAGATAACTGATAAATTTTAGACTTGTGTACCTACCGTTTTAATTTTTGTTAATGACATAACCATTTTGTATCTTACATCTTAAAGGAATGCATTTAAAATGAATGATTTTGCCTCATGGATGTCTTGTGAACTTTGTAAAAATGGAATATTCAAGTTAGATTTATGAGTGCAATTTTCTTATGTAGAAATCTTTGTTCCTTTTATTATTTTCAGTACAATTTTCTTCATGATTACTTTGTAGCAGAATCTTTGTGGCTGTCATCAATAGACATTTATGCTACAGTCGCTGGCTTCAATTCTCCCAGAGATATTATAGCTGAAAAAAAGGAAGGGACTGAAAAATGGTTGCTAAGATGATGTAAATTAAGCTGGAAATAGATGTGTGATAAAAATGCCCAGGGTATAAAAGAATGCTCATCACAGTCTGAGATAACATTCATGCTTGGCTTATGAATTGGGATATTCTTGGCTTCAAATCTACTTCAGCAATAAAATCATTAAGTGACCTACAGAATGGACAGATTTTCCATGTTAAAAAAGGAATATAAATTATTTAGACAATATTAATATTAAGCTTATATTCATTGTTATTAGATGAATCATAATAATTAGCATTTTTACTTTGCTGTTTTTCCAAATGACTTCCAGAACTGCTAACATTACTTTAATAGTAGGAACTCTGTTCAGAAAATTTAAAAGCTTAACAATTGCACACACACATGTGAGCACACACACATAAACACACACACACACAATGGGGAAAACGGGAAAATAAGCTAAGTCAATGTTTTGAATATCTTATAATTTATAATTTGAATTGGGAACTTTAAAAACAAGACCAGGAGCTGACTGTGGCTCAGATCACGAGCTTCTTGTTGGAAATTTAAGCTTAAATTGAAGAAAGTAGGGAAAAACACTAGGCCAGTCAGGTATGAACTAAATCATATTCCTGAGGAATATACACTAGAGGTGACAAATAGATTTAAGGAATTAGATCTGATAGACAGAGTGCCTGAAGAACTATGGATGGAGCTTCGCAACATTGTACAAGAGGTAGCAACTAAAATCATCCCAAAGAAGACGAAATGCAAGAAAGCAAAATGGCTGTCTGAGGAAGCTTTGCAAATAGCTGAGAAAAGAAGGGAAGCGAAAGGCAAAGGAGAAAGAGAAAGATACACCCAATTGAATGCAGAATTCCAGAGAATAGCTAGAAGAGATAAGAATACCTTTTTAAATGAACAGTGCAAAGAAATAGAAGAAAACAACAGAATAGGAAGGACCAGAGATCTCTTCAAGAAAATTGGAGATATGAAGGGAACGTTTCATGCAAAGATGGGCATGATAAAGGACCAAAATGGCAGGGACCTAACAGAGGCAGAAGAGATTAAGAAGAGGTGGCAAAACTACACAGAAGAACTATACAAGAACAAGCTTAATGTCCCAGATAACCACGATGGAATGGTCACTGACCTCGAGCCACACATCCTAAAATGTGAAGTGAAATGGGCCTTAGGAAATCTGAGCAACAACAAAGCTAGTGGAGGTGACAGCATTCCATTTGAGCTATTCAAAATCTTAAAAGACGATGCACTAAAAGTGCTACACTCAATTTCCCAGCAAATTTGGAAAACTCAACAGTGGCCACAGGATTGGAAAAGGTCAGTTTACATTCCAATTCCAAAGAAAGGCAATGCCAAAGAATATTCAAACTATCGCACTATTGCACTCATTTCACATGCTAGTAAAGTTATGCTTAAAATCCTACAAGCTAGACTCCAGCAGTATGTGGACCGAGAACTTCCAGAAGTACAGGCAGGAGTTTGAAGAGGCAGAGGAACTAGAGATCAAATTGCCAACATACGCTGGATCATGGAGAAAGCTAGGGAGTTCCAGAAAAACATCTACTTCTGCTTCATTGACTATGCTAAAGCCTTTGATTGTGTGGATCACAACAAATTGTGGCAAGTTCTTAAAGAGATGGGAGTACCAGACCATCTTATTGGTCTCTTAAGAAACTTATATGTGGGTCAAGAAGCAACAGTGAGAACTGGACACGGAACCACTGATTGGTTCAAAATTGGGAAAGGAGTCCGGCAAGGCTGTGTACTGTCGCCCTGCCTATTTAACTTATATGCAGAGCACTTCATGAGAAAAGCAGGGCTAGATGAATCAAAAGTTGGAATTAAGATTGCTGGGAGAAATATCAACAACCTAAGATATACAGATGATACCACTCTAATGGCAGAAAGTAAAGAGGAACTAAAGAGCCTCTTGGTGCAGGTGAAGAAGGAGAGTGCAAAAGTTGGCTTGAAACTCAACATTAAGAAAACCAAAATCATGGCATCCGACCCTCTCAATTCCTGGCAAATAGATTGGGAAGAAATGGAGGTAGTGACAGATTTTATTTTCCTGGGCTCCAAGATCACCGCAGATGGGGACTGCAGCCAAGAAAGTAAAAGACGCTTGCTCCTGGGGAGGAAAGCTATGGCAAATCTAGATAGCATACTAAAAAGCAGAGACATCACCCTGCCAACAAAAGTGCGTATAGTCAAGGCCATGGTTTTCCCAGTTGCAATGTATGGATGTGAAAGTTGGACCATAAGAAAGGCTGAGCGACAAAGAATTGAGGCCTTTGAACTATGGTGCTGGATAAGACTCCTGCGAGTCCCTTGGACTGCAAGGTGTTCAAACCGATCAGTCCTAGAAGAGATCAACCCCGACTGCTCTTTAGAAGGCCAGATCTTGAAGTTGAAACTCAAGTACTTTGGCCACCTAATGAGAAGGAAGGACTCACTGGAGAAGGGCCTAATGCTGGGAAAGATTGAGGGCAATAGAAGAAGGGGACGACAGAGAATGAGGTGGCTGGATGGAGTCACTGAAGCAGTAGGCGTGAGCTTAAATGGACTCCAGAAGATGGTAGAGGACAGGAAGACCTGGAGGAACGTTGTCCATGGGGTCGCAATGGGTCGGACACAACTTCGCAATTAACAACAACAGAAAAGAAGATACGTAGAACTGATCTCTCACTACAGGTAATATTCAGGCTCTCAATTCCATTTTTACCCATCTGAGAAACTCTGCTGCCTTCCAGATGATCCAACAGTCCCCCCCATCCCTGATTTACTACATCTTTCCCTTTTTATTCAAATCCCAGCTTCTTATCTTTTCTAGCAATCCTTAATCCTTTAATCCTTTCTTGCTTAAACGAATATTGAGTTTATGCAACCACATTTGTAAAATGTATTCCTAGATCAGGTTACCTCCTCTATTCTTCCTTTTTTTGCTGTTTATTATATTTGTTTTTCCTTCTATCTGTCTGTGATATCTTTCATGCTTCCTATTGTCTTTTGTTTAAATTACTGTAAAATACAATATTTTGCTCCACAGATGATTTCTTGCTTTCTGTCTAATAAACGGGATTAGGTCTGTATAAATATATCACATATCACATACATACATACCATCAAAGTATTTGCTTTTGGGATAAGGAATATTATGTAAAGCACAGAAAAGGACTAAAAATAAGCCAAAGAAATTAAAGAAGTAAGAAAAGAAGCAAGAAAAAGAAAAAGAAAAGAAAACCTAGCTAAATTTAGGTTATATCATTCAAACCATCTTTATTTCTACCAGGTCTATTCACCATTTTATGCATTGTCATTTCTTCTCTAAATTTTTCATCTCTCTCTCTCTCTCTCTCTCTCTCTCTCTCTCTCTCTCTCTCTCTCTCTCTCTCTCTCTCTCTCTCTCTCTCTCTCTCTCTCTCTCTCTCTCTCTCTCTCTCTCTCTCTCTCTCTCTCTGTTTCTCTCTCTGTTTCTCTGTCTCTGTCTGTCCGTCTGTCTGTCTGTCTCTTCCTCTGAGGACCGAATATATTCCACCCAATCACAACTTTCTCAGTTCTCAATCCATTCACCTTTTTTATGCATTTCTTCTGCAGTTAGATCTTCATTATACAATCAAATTACTTTCTTTGATACTGGTCATTCACTTTTATACTCAGTCTGTATTCATTCAACACTAATTCATACTTTATCATATTTCTACATCTTTTACACACACCTCTTAAGTAACCCTTTCCTATCATAATCAATTTTAAATACTTAATTTTCATGTTTACATAAAAAGTACAGATATTATACTATCCATTTTTTACTGCAATTGTACTATCCATCTTTCAAGAATAATCCACCAATGTACACAAATTCATTTACTTGCTTCTAGTTTCTCACCATTTTGTATAATGTAAATTATTGACTTCAGTTTCCTCGCCCATCACAACTTCCAGTGATGCATTCGTTTTCAAATTTACATTTCCTATTGTGTTATGAAATTTATGTAACATTTATTGCAAATCAGTTGGGCTCTTAGAGCCTATATGGAAGTGTAGCACATTCCTATCTTCAACTAATCAACACATGTAACATCAGCATGAACATTCCTGTTAAATTTATTTGTAAATACACAAAAGAACAAAAGGAATATCACATTATTCTCCTCCCACCAAGTGTTGAGCTATTTTATTTTCACATACTGTACGCTTTAGTTTTATTAAAGATTTTTTACTGCATTTGTCATTCAAACTTCAACTCCATATTCACACAAAACATTTCATAATGCAATCTATGTTTACTTTACTAAACAGTTTCATTAAGTCAACAAACATGTAATAATTTCTTACATTCAGATTTCTTCAGAGAACTGCTGAAAAGCAAAAACCTGGTCTGCTCAAACCCATTTCACTTCCCAAAGTTTTGCTTATTTTTATTACTGCACCCTTTTCCTTCAGAATTTTGCTTTTCAAGAAATATCAAGTAACTTATCTGCCTCTAGATGTTGTACAGTACACATATTTCTCTTTGTATAGTAAATCTAGATTGGAGTTCTTTCAATTTTCAGGTATATATGTACCTACACACACACAGAGAGAGAGAGAGAGAGAGACACCCTGGGAGAGGGGAGAGACAGAGAGATGTAGTAACATAGACACTGCAAATGTCTATGGAGATTCTCAGTAATCTAGGACATGGTTGTCCCAAAGTTGCTGTTCAAAAGGCAACTGGCTTTTCTTTTTTTTTTCCCCTTGAAAATATTTCGCTTCTCATCCAAGAAGCTTCTTCAGTTCTGCTTCGTTTTTTTCCACAAGGAGGAAAAAAAGCATAAGGAAGTACAGTTGCTCTTTGGGGAGAGCCACTCCAAGTGTTTTTCTTCTGTTATACCATCTGTAGTTGCCCTGTTCTCTCTCTCTCTCTCTCTCTCTCTCTCTCTCTCTCTCTCTCTCTCTCTCTCTCTCTCTCTCTCTCTCTCTCTCTTTCTCTTTGGTCCTTAGGTGGGTTGGACACTACAATTTATAACAATCATTTCAACTCTAGTTATCAACATACTATTATCATTCTAATTCAGATCTCTAAGATTCTCTTTTTAGCACATATTCACTTCAGTCCCATCACAAATCTTTTTATCACTTTTTTCAATTTCATGCAGTCTGCTGGAGGGTTTCTCTTTAGTTATCTTCAACCACTTTCAAAACAAGCTTTTGGGTTCTTTTTTAATTCATCTAAATAGCTTTGGCTTTTCTGTCTCTTTTAATTTTAATCTTCTTTATCTCTTTGATTTCAAAACAAAGACTCAAATCTTTTTCTTTCTTTACATATCATAAAATGCTGTATATTTGTTCCATTTTTATTTTTGCTATTAACGTTTCTCTTACATTCATTTTTTTAATACATCACATATCTTTTTTCATACTCCTGTTTATCATAAATCTAGATATATTATTCTAAGAACCTTCCAAATTCTCTTTCCTTATGGACAGTTTCAATTCATTCTGTTTGGAAATTTTTTTTTTTTTTTCACATAAGATATGTGCATCAACTCCTGCTGTAAATCTATTTTCATTCCTTCAGCACCCTGGAATCCTTCACTAAATGTCACACTTTTTCATGATAAACAATTAAGACAATTACATTTGAATTTTTTTCCTTTTTCACATGCAGAAAAACACAAATAAAATTCTGTTTAAACCACAAATAAGAAACACTTTCCCCCCCTAAACACATATTGATGAGTCACCCTTTTCAACAATTCATCAGTTTCTGGATAGCCCAATTACTTTTTCTGACTTGTCTTGTTTCATTCCCCACATCCACTCATGTTGCCTAACAAAATAATAATAATAATAATAATAATAATAATAATAATAATAATAATAATAATAATAATAATAATAATAATAATAATAATAATAATAATAATAATAAAGTTGGAAGGGACCTTGGAGGTCATCTAGTCCAACCCGCCGCTGCTGCGCGAGCTGCACTGGCTGCCTGTGGCCTTCCGGGTGCGCTTCAAGGTGTTGATTATCATCTTCAAAGCGCACCATGGCATTGGACCTGGTTACCTCCGAGACCGCCTTCTGCCACAGATTGCCTCCCACCGGCCGATACGCTCCCACAGAGAGGGCCTCCTCAGGGTGCCGTCAGCCAGACAGTGTCGNCAGGCAGGACTGGCCTAGGGGTATTTTAAAGGGGTTTTAAATTAAATTTTTAGTAGAAGCGGCCAAATTTAAATAGTTATTTTTAATCTTTTTAAATTTTGTATTGTATCACTGTTTTAAACTGGCTGTAAGCCGCCCTGAGTCCTCCGGGAGAAGGGCGGGGTATAAATTTAATAAAATCTAAAATCTAAATCTAAAACCCCCTGCTCAGGCAGGAAACCCTATACCATTTCAGACAAATGGCTGTCCAGTCTCTTCTTAAAAACTTCCAGTGTTGGTGCATTCACCGCTTCTGGAGGCAGGTTGTTCCACTGGTTAATTGTTCTAACTGTCAGAAAGTTTCTCCTTAGTTCTAGGTTGCTTCTCTCTTTGGTTAGTTTCCACCCATTGCTTCTTGTCCTGCCTTCAGGCGCTTTGGAAAATAGCTTGACTCCCTCTTCTTTGTGGTAGCCCCTGAGATATTGGAACACTGCTATCAGTGTTCTCTCTCGTCCTTCTCTTCGTTAAACTAGACATACCCAATTCCAGCAACCGTTCCTTATATGTTTTAGCCTCCAGTCCCCTAATCATCTTTGTTGCTCTTCTCTGGACTCTTTCTAGAGTCTCAACATCTTTTTTACATCGTGGTGACCAAAACTGGATGCAGTATTCCAAGTGTGGCCTTACCAAGGCATTATAAAGTGGTATTAATACTTCACGTGATCTTGATTCTATCCCTCTGTTAATGCAGCTTAGCACTGTGTTGGCTTTTTTGGCAGCTGCAGCACACTGCTGGCTCATATTTAAGTGATTGTCCACTAGGACTCCGAGATCCCTCTCACAGTTGCTACTATTGAGCAAGGTGCCACCTATGCTGTACTTGTGCATTTGGGTTTTCTTGCCTAAATGTAGAACCTTACTTTTTTCACCATTGAATTTCATTTTGTTAGATAGCGCCCAGTGTTCAAGATCCTCCTGTATCCTCCTGTATCAAGATCCTCCTGTCCAGATCCTCCTGTATCAAGTCTGTCCAGATCCAGCCTGTCTTCTGGAGTGTTGGCTATTCCTGCCAGCTTGGTGTCGTCTGCATATTTTCCTCGTATATGCTTGGACTGTTACACTTCCTTTTCTGAAATTCATTCCTGTTTAACTTTCATCATTCTTTGGAGCACATAGATAATCTTCACTTAATGACCACAATTGGGACTGGCAATTCAATCATTAAGTGAGACATCATGTCATCATAACTTGTGATTTTACTGCTAGCAATTCCATTAACTCTGCTTGTCAGAAGACAGCTGCGAAGCACATAAATGGTGTTTACATGACAGCAGGATGTTGGGATGGTTTTAATCACTGACAATTATGAAATGTCTGAATTTCAATCACGTGACTGAAAAATCATAATTGTGAAATGCAGTCATAAAGCTACTTTTTAGCAAATTTATATCACCTGTATTAATTTCTGCTTTCATATGTATCCATAATAACTTAGATGACGTCAATTATCTTTTTTTGACATACAAGTTAGACATTTCATTTCATGCTTATGAGATAATCATGATTTCTCTACTCCATTTCTATATCCTGCCATTTCTGGTACCATATTAGAATCAAATTGTTTGTTTAAAAATAGTCGTTATTATACTTTATCAATATACTCCAGTTCCAACTCACATGGTGAGTTTGTAAAATTGAGCGTCTGATAAATAGGCCATGTCCAAAGTAGACATTGTATCTTGATACCACTCATCAAAACATCAAGTAGACTGCTTGGCTGCTTCATTTAAATATAAATGTCTTCTGTATGTGCTTAGAAAGCTAGGGAAAGTCAGCAAAGTAACGGATATAAGGTGGTGCAGCTACAGTCCTTAGAGGCAAAACTATCTGTTACAGGTACTTTCTTGAAGGCTTTATCAAAGTGACATATATCTTGAGATATTTTCATAAGTCTATAAATTAGATCATGAAGACAGTCTTGAACTGATGTAACACTTACTGCATGTCATTCCAACTCATAGTTTCTGAGCTGCAGGGCCCATTTAAATACAAGAGATCCAAATTCATTTGCATTTCATTTAGTAATCAATTACAGCTTTGTGCAATAGCCTGGGAGACAGGAAGGAGGGAGAGATACATTTTTTTTCTTTTCTGAACAAATGTCTATTTTTCCACCAATGCTTCAGATTGTTAAGTGGTCTGAAAGGCAAAGAGCATATCTGATTTTTTTCAAAAATATCTTTTTAACTTCCCAATTGCCTAGCAAATTACTAATGACAATTTCCAGAAAATGTATCCCAGATTCTCTAACCTATTGCTACTTGTGTCTTGATCTTATGCCTTTTGCCAGACAGAATTCATCAATATAAAACAAATTCTTAAGAGGCTAATTATAGTGGATTATTGTGCAGCTGTCTAGAATTGGTTCAGATTTATTTCATTTCAGTAAAAAAAACTCTCTGAACCCTCATATAGGACTCATATTCTGCCAGCAATCCAATATTCTTTATGACTGTAAATCCAGCAAAGAATGAATTCATATGAATACATTATATTGTACATAAATTGGACAAATTAATACAATGCAGGAATTATTTTGTTTTGTGAAACAGCAGAACCACACCACTGGCTAAGGAGAAATGGTCCTTTGTTAGAAGGTTAACCAAATTTACATTGGGTCTTTGTTTAACAATGGCTTATCAAATAAAAAAAATACTTGTGCAGTTTACACAATGCTGTAAGTTATAAACGACTGTTTAAAATGTAATCATTGGGTTCACACATTATACCAGGGGTGTCAAACTGCCAGCCCGTGAGTCAGATGCGTCACTTGGAAGCCGCGTCCACCACATTGCCGGCAATGGCAAAACCGGCCCGATACGTTGCGCAACGTCATGTGATGTCGCGAGTTTGACATGCCTGTGTTATACCAAACCAAAACCAAATCAATCAAATGTGAGCTTAAAGCATTTGTGAGGTGAAAGAAACTTACTTCCAAATAAATGGGATTAAAACTGCATTTGTAAGTCCCTTCCTCAATTTCAAATTAATATCATACTGCTGGAGAAAACCTTTTCTAACTCTCTGGGTGAATGGCAGATTCAGGTTTGGGAAATAATCACATTGATTGCCTTAAATACCCGTTTGGCATTTTTTTCTAGTTTAAGAGTATAAATCAGTATTATACAAATTTATTTAAGGAGAGGCTTTCTGCTTTGTGTGAGCCTGTTTTGTAATGCTCCTAGAGTGGGGACAAGAGGGTATTTTGTCTCTTTATTTTTTTTCCTGTTATATATTTTCTTGATCTTCAAAGAAGATTGGAGAAAAATGTAATGTCACTGGTGAGAAATTTATATCCAATGCCATCCTTTAAAGCAGCTTCCAGGGCTGCTAATTATCAAAACAAAAAGTGATTATAGATCCAGATTACAACTTCCCTGTGTTTTCCTATTTTTCCTTCTTTCTATGGCTACCTGGAAGAATTATGCTATGGAAAGCAGAAACATTTTTTAAGAAACTACATTAACTTGCCAAATGTATTAAAATGAAAAGTGAATAGTCAGAATTGAGTACAAAATAATTTTATACCATATATACCAACTGTCTATTTATTCATTTCTGTTTTAACATATTTAAAATTGGCTGACATTTTAACGAGAGACCATATCAGATGTTCTTTCATGTGGCAAATATACAAAAATCATGTACAAACTACTTTATTGTGTGAGCTAACATGCTTAGTGTTTAACATATGCAGAAGTATAGCAATTTTTAACTTGGTAAACATCAATTAACACATCATTTCTATGAGTGCCAAGTAAATGTGATAATGATTTGACTTATAGCCAAGTTTAATCAAGAACTGTGCAGTTATGTATTCCTCTACTCTTTGAATAGTGATAAATCCAGAAACAGTGGTGACATATTTTATTTAATTTGAATAAAATAAAAAGTGTAAGAATTGTGTCTTTCTACTATTAGTTTTACACATACACATACTCTCATATATAGTATATATAGTGGAAATCAAATGGATTCCCTATTGTGCTACAGAATTGATGTTTAAGTCAATTATTAATTTTAATTGAATCAAAGAGTTGGACGGGGCCTATAATTTGCTCTGCATAATTTCCCATCTCCTCACTTTCCTTTATATAGGCAATATCAAAGTGTGAATCTTACTGTCTTTAGGACCGCTGCGTGCTTCTAATTTGCCAACAGTGCAGGAGGAGGAAAGGGGAACAGCTTGAATCCACAGGTGCTTCTTATCACCGTGAGAGCTGAAGAGTTGTTTTGGCAACTAAAGTTTCTTCTGGTAACAATTACTAGATGATGTATTGGACAATGTGACCTGAACTGTCAGAGACAAGAGGGAGAGTTTTACTATTTTAATTATCTGTTTCCCGCCATTGCTTCAGAGTGAGCTTTCCTTCAAACTTGCCAGATTGTTTTTTGCCTAAAAAGGTTAACATTGGAGTTCATCATAATTCCAGTGTTTTCCTTGGTTGGGCTTATTCAGCCAGAATATGACAGGCAATCATTTCTATGTGGTGGACATTACATATAACGTTACTTTTCTCAGCCTACTTGTAAGTTCCGTCCATGGATCTCATCAAACAAGACCTAGGAAGCAGGCATTTTCAAAATTTGCCCCCGTGCTTTGGAACTCCCTGCCTATGGAAATCTACCCTACTTGCCTGCTTTGCCATCTAGACCAAGGGAAAACATGCGTCACAAATGCTGTAGTTCTATTGCCAGAAACATGACTTTACAACCCTTATGGTATTGCTTGGGATATTATTATGGCTGAGTGCACAGTCTGCCAAATGTTTAGCTTGGATTTGGCAATTTTGCCTACCTATCAAGTCTGCTTGAAGGATTGGGATAGACAGGTGATGCTGCTGAATAATATTAAAGGTATCAAGTAAAACTGCCTTTCAAAATTGATTGGTGATTTTCTCAATCCTGATGGTGCTCAAGTACTTGAGATATTTTGGTACTATCTTTGTTTCCTTTTATCACAGTTGAAACCTTCTCCCTATATTTTTGCAGGTGTACATTCCACTACAGTTGTATAGTCAGTCAGATATCTAGACTGTATTTGGCATTTATGTTCACCTATCGAGTCCTTCCAAAGAACCTGGGATAGGCAGATATTATTGTTTCATAATACTAAAGGTATTGCTGCAGGATGTAAGCTGTTCCAAGTAAAGCTGCCTGTTGCAATTAACTGATGATAATTTTGTGAATGTATATGGTGTTCAAATGGTGCTCTAGATGTTTTGGAATTGCACCCAAGTACTATTAGTACTTTGCTTTATTGTTATTATCATCATACACACTACAATGTGAAATCATAGCTGCCAGTTCTTTAACTGGAGTTGGCATTCATAAGTAGTGAGTTCTTCCCAAGAGCCTAGGATGCCACAATGTATCTGTGTAGAGTGTTTGCAGATCCAAACAGTGTAGCCTTTTGTAACTGACAGATGGAAATTTTGCCAATGTGTAGATTTCCTAAGTGCCTTCCAAACTTTTTAATATGGCACTGAATGTGCTTCAATCATATAGGTCATCACAGCCATTTTATACCATAATCTTTCAACTTCAATTTTCAGATCTTGATAATTTATAATATTCTCCAATTCTTTGTCTTCTATTCTACTATTCCCTGGAGTTGTCACATCAACTATTCACACTTTTTTTCTTTACATACATAGTTAAATATGGTGCATTATGTGACAAGAGTTCTTCAGTTTATATTTGGAAATCATACAATATTTTAACCTGCTCATTTTCAATTCTTTTTCAACTATTATGTCCTACAAACCTTTTATTTCTGGCACATGATAATTTTGACAGATATTCCAGTGAGTCATTTTGATGACTGTGTTATGTCATTGCTTATAATCAGTTTGTGGTACAACAACAACAACAACAACAATAATAATAATAATAATAATAATAACAACAACAACAATAATAATAATAATAATAGTTGTTATTATTATTATTATTATTATTATTTGTAAACTGTAATTAATATATTAAGGTAAGCAACAGGAAAAAGATACAGTTGATTTTGACAATGGATTTGCTAATTATCTCTTTTTGAAGTTTTTAAATTTCCTTCCAAATTTGAACATCTCCATCAGGAAGTATAACACTTTTATTTTTAAAGAATGAGTATGTGAGGTAAGTTAGTATTTTGTAAAGTGTGAGAATTTGTTTTGTTTTAAAATGGAAATTATCTCACTATTCTATAGTAGAAATCTTTCTTATCCCTTCCAATATATCATGTTTATATATTATACCTTTAAAGGAGTCCAGTCAGGTTAGATAAAGAGTGACCTGCCAAATAATTTGAACAGAAATCATTCTTCGTAATTTTCCATTATGACAGATCTGACAGAATTTGTTAAGCAACTTCTGAAGTGCCATCAATTATTTCTTTTAGTCTAAATAGATATTTAAAGTGATGGGTTTTATTCAGAAAAAACATTTTATTACAATCTGGCCAATATATTAGCAAATCATTTCTCATGAAGTGTCATCTTTGGAACAAGTAGTATCTATTCAAGCGTCTGTATTTAGATCAAGTGTAAGGAACTGAAATCTTCTAAAACAATGTGTTGGCATCTGCCATTAAACAAGTTTATACATTCAAGAAGTCTAGTTATGAAACAATAATTCATATATAATAATTCAGTCAATTAAGAGCATGTATAATACAATCAAAAATGGACCCATTAATTGTTTTGCACAAAGTTTGTCCTTTTGTCCAATGTAGAATCCAGAGGGACATTGCTGGCAATTGATAGCAAGAGTATGCTTGCAGGGCAAATTATGGTGCTATTTATGTAAAACTGTAGGCAAAGTAAACATCTGGGTTTATTGCAGGAGCTAGTTCCCATGTGATCATCAATGTCCTGTTGTTAGATGGTGCTTGTGATAATCTGTTTCAGGTTGTACTGTCATCTGTATGCAAGCATGGTCCAGCCTCTCAGTGCCTGAAACAATGTAGTCTCCTTGTTTAGTATGGGGTGTAGCTTATTAATATTTTGCTTGAGTAGTTGTTTCCTATAGGTGACAACCAATGGGGCTCTGTTACAATAAAAGTCTTTTAATTGCTTTGGATATTATATACATATTTTCCCAGAAGTTTAGTTAAGCTAAGAAAATTATGTATGAAGAATTGGGAAGGAAGGAGTTGCCACGATGGCCATTTTCATCCTTTTCTTGGAAAATTTAGCAAATTTAAAGTAAGAAAAAATGGATTCTTATCGCAGGATAGGAAATCAAAGAGAAATATACTGCACCTTTCCCTCCTTCTTCTTGGATGAGTAAAATTAAATGTTTCTTTAGCATTGGAAATAATATATTCAGTGGGCTTGCCAGTTATATCCTATATCCTGAATTTTACACATTTTACCCTTCATCTGTCCTGTTTGCCATCGTTCGCTCCCCAGAGACTAAAATGGAAGATCTGTAACCTGAGTTGGCCACAAACAAGGAATGTATATCGGAGATGGTGATCCTTTGAGAGCTGTATGCAATGAAATTTCATTTTGATGTATGCCGATTGGTGTACTTTCAAAGTTAAAATAAAGTTGTTGTTGTTGTTGTTGTTGTTGTTGTTATTATTATTATTATTATTATCTGTTAGTCAAAAACTATGAAACCTTTTCCCATTCTTATATGCATAATAATATTATATTATTGTGGTCACTATTACTACTAAGGAGATTACTTGAAAAAGAGAAGTTGATCAGCTATTAGCTCCAGTGAAGAATGATCTTCCAACAAATCAGCAACTGTTCAACTTTGGTTAAAAGGTAATACCATTAAGATCAACTTTCAAAACTCTTTTAGTTCCTAATTCTTCTAATTTATGTAACTTTTTTAGGCAGGCAGGCAGGAAGAGAAATAACAAACCTGTCTTCCAGTTTGCCATCATAGCCACTGCAGCCACTGGAAGGTGAGCTCTGTCTTCCACGTTCAGTTTCGTTCCACGGGGGGACCCCTGCTTGATCGCAGGAGGGCAGCAGCCCTTCTGCTAGATCTGGAGCAGCCCTCAAAACCAGCGGAGGAAAGACCGGCCATAGCAATATGGCTCATCACTAAACTGCAGACAGCCAAAGTCAAACTTACCACCAAGCACTTCTAAAGCAACATGGATGAAACTGGGTGAGATCCGATCTTTTCTTTAAGATCCTAAGTATTTTCTTTTCTTGTAAAAGCTGCCCAAAGTATCTTTCCCCCTGTGAGGGGAGAGGGAAGGGAATTTCTACCCCACCCTCTAAGAATAGTGGCGACTGACTACCCAGGGGAGTTAAAGCACTAAAATAACAACTTTAATCTAATTGGATTTATATGTTTCTGAAACTTGGTGACCAAAAGTTTTCTTATTTTTACTGGAGACTTTTGTTTTTATCTACAAAAAAGAAATAAAACTGGAAAAAGGATTATAAAAATTTGGACTTAAAAAACTTTAAATGGCATCGGTGACATCTTGTGGTGACGTTTGGTATTACAACTTGTTATTGCCTAAAAGAGACTTTAATAATAATAATAATAATAAT
>NW_015386509.1:389570-396150 GCF_001527695.2 Protobothrops mucrosquamatus | reverse complement strand
GAGAGCATGAGTGACTGTGCGCAAGGCGTCCCGGTCCAGAAAAGGTCGCAACTGGTGGATCAGGCGGACCTGATAAAACGCCCCCCTGGTCACGGCCGACAAATGGTCTTCCAATGTCAGCCGTGGATCCAGGAGGACTCCCAAGTTGCGGGCCCTCTCTGAGGGGGCCAAGATTTCGCCCCCTATAGTCAGCGATGGATTGGCTTGAAGTCCAGACTACAGATAAAACTCTTTCAACTTTGATAGACACCACCTGTGAGAAACTCAGCTGTAAAGAGAACATCTGGGTGGCATAACTGGCCTGCTTGAACTATGAATGTAAACCTTTATTGACTTTCAGAGCTATATGTGGGGAATTGCTTTCCTATTTCTTTATCTGAGGAACATTGGTTATTATATGAAATACCTTGGACTATAAAATCTTACTTGACAAATGACTTCTACTATAAAGACTACCTACAAACACATACCTACTTATAAAATTATTTTTATCATCTGATTTTAAAGTCCTCAACTTAACATACTATTAAGAGAATATGGATGAAGACCAGGAAAAGATTCTTTCCATGTTGAAAGCAATACATTAAACCATTATTTTAGCTTGTGACAAAATAAGATGCAACATAAAAGAACAAGATGCCAGCTTAGATATACAAACCCAAATTTTGACTACAACCAAAGAACTAACAACGCAGAAGATAACAGAAGAAGTGGAACAATCAAATACTAAGACAGAGGACTCAATTGACCAATAAATAAAGTTAATGGAAAATCCAAAAAAGGGAGTGACAACACTGAAAATGGAAAAGACTTTCTATATAAATCAGAAGAAATTTGAGGAGAAAGAAGAACAACAGGCGGAATGGAAGATAAACATATCAGGACAATCACGGGGAGTTGGAATAATAGGGAGATGATCTAATGAGTACAAATGGGCTAGCCCTTCCAAAAAAATGGCAACTAAATGGCCTCTCTTATTTCAAATAATATATATAATAATAGAGGGAGATCTATTTGATGATTTAAAAGCACTGACATGGAAGGCTAGTTGGGAAAGGAAGAAAGCCAGAATAAGGCTGAAGAAAATTGGGGTTTTGATTTATTAGAGGGGATTTCATATTACTAATTATAGGGTTAAAGGGAGAAGTTGAGATAAAGGGAAGTTTGGTCATTAAATTTAAAATATTTGAAAATTAGTTGAAAATAAGGATTCTATTTGTTTAATATTTAAAAATTAAACCCAAAATAAAAAAATATGAATATGTTTGATTTATTGATTAACCCAGAAAATATATATAATGGTTTTGATTTATTAAAGGAGATACTATATTATTAATTAGATGATTTTAATATGGTGGGAAATAGATAACTTTTAGGAATAGAACATTTATACTCAAATAGATAAGATGTGTATTTTAAATATTAGATTCTGTTATGAATTGAGATAAGGGAAACTTTGGTTACCTAAAACTGGAAATTATAAATATCAAATGTTAAATTTGACTATTGGTGGGAAACTAAAAATTGGGGAAAATTAATAACAGGACATTGATTGTCTATAAAGATTGAATGTAAAAGTAATTAAGATATGTATAAGCTAAAAAAAAGTAGTGATAAATGTAATAATGATGTTTTTACTTAGTTGATATAATAAGAACTGAACTAGCTTAAATATGAGATAGTAGATATTAAGGGAAAAAGAGAGGAAATATTTGATGTTGTAACTTGAGCTTTGTACTAAATACTTTTGTGTATTATTGAACTATTGATTAACCCAGCCACCACACTGCTTTTTAAATACCTAAATGTAAAATTAGAAAATTAATAAAATATTATTAAAATAAAAAGAAATAATAAACCCAAGAGACACTAAATAGAAAATATTGAAAAGGAATGGTATTTAGAAAAATATCTAAATGAAACTGAAATTATGAAAATAATTAAAAGATGTTGAATAGTTACTTCCTTTAAGATACATATTTTAGAATTCAATGATTTGCTCAGTTAATGGATTTCTTTCTTGCAGAAAGAAAGATTGCTGAAGTTGACATTTGCTTATTTCCTGGGCTATTAAAAGAAGCTGGCAGACACTATTGATACAATTTTTTTTCCATTAAATCTACTATTGTTTTTTCAGGATCAGCAATACAAATGGGCAACCATATGAGATATGTTTGCATCCTTTGACAGTTATAGAGCTTGCTCGAGAAATTCATTTGTGGGTCTAGGTTTAATTTTATTCCCTGTTACTGTTAGATTTTGATAAAGAAGGGATCGTGGAAAAGGGCTACCAAGGTACCCACATTTCCATTACCTGGAGAGCTTCTGCTATCCAAAAGACATTTCTGCTCATCTCATAGAAATAAGGCTACCAGCTGTTTTCAGCCAAATCTCATCTTTCTGAATCTGTGTTTAAAAAGTGCAAATTTTAAATACAATTAAGAATTACAATTTAGGTGGATGAGAGCAATAAATAAAGCTACAGAGTTTACCTTAACATACTTTTTCATTTGCTCTCCATGCCATTAATAACATTATTTTAGTACTTTAGTACTGGTCATAGCTCACACTACTTCATCAAATAAACAATGATTTCTTATATCACAGTATCACTGAACTTTGAATCCATATTATCTCAGCCAGTATGGTCAGGACTGATACAAATTCTAATCCAATATCAAATAGAATTATTTTATAAATAGGTGTTACAATTTTATTCTTCTCTTGTTGTTGAGTTTTATTCCAAATGCATTTTGAATGTGTTACACTAAAAATATTTTGTATAAGTTTAATTTTGAATTTTTAATCAGAATGAAATTATAGCTACTTTTTTCTCTCTCTTTTTGCTTATCAAGCTAAGTATCCCTTTACTAGCCACATTTAGTATTTTCATTCAGCTCTCGACATGATACTGACTGTAATGCATTTGATATATCAATAAGCAAGAATTGAAAGAATTGAAATCAGTAAGAATCAGTAAGAAAGAACTGAAAGAAAGAATTGAATTCCTTTGTTGAATTATTGTACTATTTAAGAAAATGAGATAATTGATTCAAGTGTATAGGAAATATACTGATATCTGTTGCTTTCTGTTAGCCATGAATCCATTGATTTTCTTTTAAAAAAAAACTCCAATGGTAATTTCAATCTTACATCATAACCAAGTGATATTTTGAGTACATGAAACATTTCTCCACTGTTTTTGCATTTTTTAAAAAAACAAAACATTTATTTCTACCGAATCATTTTACTACTTACAGCATAAATATAAAAAAAATGGAAAGGATCTTTTCCCATTTTTAGTAGTCTTTATCACTGTGTACTATTTATGACAACATCTGCTTAGATTAAGCTTCACTTCTTTTCCCATTCATCCCCCATCATAACAAAATATTGACAAAAACAATTTCTGCAGGGAAAATGGAACATTAATAAATAATATGAAGCTTAACACATTTTTCATTAAACGTCTATGTACTCCCACAACTTCTGTTGTATTTATTTTGAAGATAATTCTTCAAGTATGGAAATGAACTTCTCCAATCATTTCCCTCCTCCTTCAAAAAATTTCATCTGCCCTAGCACTGAATCACAAGTTAATGCCAGATGCTCAGAAGCTTCCCAAATGTTAGCAATTGTTTTATAGACTTGGCTTTCTTTGCTAATAATATTTAACAATGAGACAGGTACACAGTTTATATCTTACTTCAAAGTCAAATTTATTTGGTCATATATTCTTTAACTGGCTGGAGAACAAAGAATGGGGGAGGAAAAAACCCAAAAAATTATTTCTCTGTGTGTGTGTGTGTGTGTGTTTGCGTGTGTGTGTGTGTATCTCGCTTTTTAAGGGATATTTTCTAATTCAATCTTCAGTGCTATAAATTATATGGCATTTCAACTTTACAACTGGTAAAATAATCCCAACTGACCTGTGATGTACATATCTTAATTTATTTCATTTCAGTGAGATCCAAATTATATGAACTTATTGTATGTAAAATAATAAATCTGTGGCAGTAGAAATGGCCATATGTCATCGTTTTGGCACAATTCAGATTTAAGAGTACAATTGGGATTGAAGATATCATTTCTACTCTATTCTGACCAGTTCAGGTCACCTAGTACTTCTTTTTTATTATTATTTTTAAAAATGTAGCATCTAACTATTCCTTTAAGGTAATATATAACTGAAGTCTAAATTACTCCAAAGGAAATGAAGTAAATTTTAGAACCAGAGCTTGATTGAGTCAATGGCAGTATTATTAGAAAAGCAGAATTTTAACAATTTAGTTATGCTATTAAGTTTACTACCGAAATCCAAGAAAAAAATGACAGTTTTAAAAATATTACCTATCTGCCATCAACTCACTTTGTTGTTATATTCTGTTGCAAAATAAATTAATTCTGTACCTTTTTATCTATTATTGTTATCTTACTTGTCAAATATTCATAATTATTGTTCCTAGCTCACTAACTTTAGCATCTTCAATTTTGCCCTTGGTCTGCTGACTAGCTAATTCCTTTCTACAAAATTTCTGTACCTGTGAATATGAAATATGAAAACATACAACTCTGAGATTAAATTAAAATAGCCATTGTCTCATTGCCCTAAGCAAAACCAAGGTGACATAAAAGGAAAAGACAGGACTCAAGCAGAGTAACTATAATAAACTACTTTTCAAGCTTTGGCATGATTTCTTTTCATTCTAATACTGGTCTTAAGTTTATATTTATATTTATGGTTTAAGATTATATCACAATCTGTTTATGTATTAGAGATACATTTGGCAAAGCTATCAAAGACGCTTGCTCTTTTTTTTACCTCAGTCACATGCTGGGAATTGGGTTGGGTTTAATAGTCAATTTAATTCCCAAAGCTCTTCAATTTAGAGATTTGGGAGCTGCTATGTGCTATTTAGACAACTTCAAGTGTGAGCTTTCAATATCATTGTACTATTTTGTATCTTGTAGACTAAATGTTTGAATTCTTCTCTGCGAAATAGCTATAGGAAAAGTTGGCTTGAAATCCTTTTCTTCTCACTTTCAGACTGAGTTCATGTAATACAATTAGTGTAACCATGGTTTATCTATCATAATGGGTAATCTCACTAAATCAAGACCAAGCAAACCTCATGAGGACAGCCGTCTTATGTGTGAATTCAGTCTTTTATGCTCATATAATCCAATTAGTTAAAAGGAAAAGCCAAGATGCATCACATAAAAATTATATGTCAAAGATAAAGGATGCAATAAATTCTCAGTATTGTTTATCTATTGAACCTAGCATAAATTCTTCATCAGCTATCTTGATCAACAAGTGTTTCCTGTTCTATTATGAGTGAGTTATTATTGTATTATATTGACTTTGCTTTTAAAAGACACACTGCACAGTCTGCACAGCTTATTTTATGCTAACCCAATATTGCACTTTTCAGTTATAAGTACCTTTGGTAACTTAAAAGCATTCATGAATCAATGGGACAAAGCAAGAACAACTTATGAAGGACTAATGCCATAATTTGCTTCTCTCTAGTAAGAGTATAGATGCACTATATGGCACCAGAGATATAAATTCCCAGATTGTCTCTTAATTCTCGGCTGTACTTCTCTTGCTGATACAAAGCTGCAGACAGTGTGTCTGCTCCCTCATAAGAGGTATAAATTCTCAATTCCACAGTGAATCGTTAGGTCATAGATTATATATTCACAGGGTAGGATGAACAACTTGACTGGCTCTCTGGAGCACTCAAGACATTTTTATTTTATTTTTAAAAAAAGAAATCCTGTTTTTATTTTTATAAAAAACTGAAATCGATTATCTTTATTTTAAAGCCTGATAGAATCTGAAGCAGCCATTACTGGAGTTTTATCAACTGCCAAGACACATTGAATATATCATTTAAAATTCTAATGGTTGCCAAATAGTTTGGCAAAGTTCCAGAATCTCTAAGCATACTGAACTATTTTATAGGAGTCACAGTAGGGAGAAACGGTCAAAGTAAACCTATTAAAGACATAGATTGCTTTCAAATGTTATGCTACCCCTTTCTATCTCTGACCTTCCCCCTACTATTTTTAATCACAGCTCACTTATTTATTGATGTAATTACTTGCTACAGATTACAGTAAATTAATTTTTTGCTCCAAATCCATTCATGTACTAACGTAGTTTTATGTTCCCTAGAAGGGGAAAGTAAGATCCATACTTTGAGTTTTTCAGACTCCAGTTTTGTGTGCACTCAAAGTCAATCCAGTTTAACTCTATAGCAATTTAATTGTAGGATTACAGTTAATGTAGATGTAACTTTACTCTTTATTAATCATGAAGTTCAGTTATTGTGGCTTCACATCACTTAGGCAGGCAGAAAAAAAAGGGGGGGGAAGTTCTCTGATGTGCTTTAAATATCCAAGGATACTTCCCCCCATATCCTGGTGGAGTTGGAAAGCATCCATATTTAGGTAATTTATGAGAATCAGAATAGGCAAAGCTTCAGTATCTATAAGGAACTTTTCCCTGCAAGTAGCTACTCATTTACATTATAGTCCCTTCAGCAATCCATCCATTATTGTCTGCATTTTG
>NW_015386509.1:328159-389288 GCF_001527695.2 Protobothrops mucrosquamatus | reverse complement strand
AAGTTCTCTGATGTGCTTTAAATATCCAAGGATACTTCCCCCCATATCCTGGTGGAGTTGGAAAGCATCCATATTTAGGTAATTTATGAGAATCAGAATAGGCAAAGCTTCAGTATCTATAAGGAACTTTTCCCTGCAAGTAGCTACTCATTTACATTATAGTCCCTTCAGCAATCCATCCATTATTGTCTGCATTTTGTAATGAAGAACTCCTTTGCATGGAAATATGATGGTGTACTGTTTAGAATCCCATACAGGATTAAAAATCATGTACAGATAGTCCTCAACTTATAAACATTTGTTCAAAGTAACAGTAGTACTGAAAAAATGACCAAGTGTGACCATTTTTCACACTTATGATCATTGCAGCATCCCCAGGGTCATGTGATCAAAAATTGGACTTTTGGCAACTGGCATGTATTTAAGATGGCTGCAATGTCTTGGGGTCATGTGATCAC
The DNA here is from genome assembly GCF_001527695.2 of Protobothrops mucrosquamatus. NCBI lineage: Eukaryota > Metazoa > Chordata > Lepidosauria > Squamata > Viperidae > Protobothrops > Protobothrops mucrosquamatus. The sequence goes on along the minus strand of NW_015386509.1, from coordinate 388,830 downwards.
CTTTTGCAACTGTCTGACAAGCAAAGTGAACGGGGAAGCCACGTTGCTAACTTAACAACTCAACAACTGCAATGATTCACTTAACCACTGTGGTAAGAAAGGTTGTAAAATGTAATTCTTTGCTACCATCCAACAAACAGCCAATGTTTTGTTGCCCAACTGCCGTATTATAGGTATAAAGAGTCACTTAAGAGTTTAAGAGAGATTCACATCTTGGCCATTTGGATATTCTTCTCAGTTAAGAAATAGTCTCCTCATCACTATATACAGAGGACCTCAAAAAATATAGAAAAAATATCCATGTTATAACAAGCTGTGGATTTTAAAGCAAAAAGAATCCAGTTGCTGAGATTTCTATAACCTTATCATTTTATCAATAAACCTGGTGAAAAAGGAATGCTGGGGACTGTACTTTAAAGAGTTTCATACTAGCTGTTTGTTGTGTCCTGAGCCTGCAAAGGCAGGCTCGGGACATTGCAAGAGTCCCGGGCATTTGCAAAAGCTGCCCGGGACCAGACTGAGTGGCGCCAGCCTTGCGCGCATGCGCAAGGCGGGAAAAGACCGCATTGTGATTGGTTGAATTTGCCCGGGGATCTGCAGGTATAAATAGAGGCCTGCGTGCTTCTGCTCGGGTTGTTCGTAGAATGGAAGCAGAGAATAAAGACTTGTTAGAAATGCTTCGTCTCAAGCGCCATTATTCTCCGGACTTAACACTGGCGACGAAGGTGGGATTCAGTCTACACAGCTAGGAAAGCTTGAAGACTCACCCAAAGAAGTCCGGAAGAGAAAACGGCGTGGAAGTCAGCGTTATCCTGCCAGTACGAAATCGCTGGAGGGTGCGTGCGGCTGAAGAAGAAGACCCTGATCCTCGATCATGGCGAAAGTTGGGTGTTTAGCGGAATTCGACGTCTCTCACCCCGAGAGGTGGGAATCTTATGTTGCAAGAGTCGAGACGTATTTCCGCATAAACCAGATTCGGGAGGAAGGCTTAAAGGCTGCTACATTGTTGTGCGTTTGTGGGCAAGATGCCTTTGAGATCACCGAGAGCTTAATCGCCCCGGACTCGCTGGAAACGGTATCATACTCCGATCTGAAGAAAGTTTTAAAGGAACATTTCCAGCCCAAGCAATCTGTCATGGTTTGGAGACACACATTTCAACAGAGAGATCAGCAAGTTGGTGAATCAGCAAAAGAATACGTTGCGGCCTTGAGAAGAGCAGCTAAACCGTGCGACTTCAAGGACTTAGAGGAAAGACTGCGCGGTCTTTTGTGTGCGGACTGAGGAACACAGACTTGCAGCAGAGGCTGTTCGCCAGGGAAGATGTTTCCTTCCAAGATGCTCTGCAGGAGGTTTCGGCTGAAGAAGCTGCAGGTGGGGCGGTCAAGAACATGTGGCCTAAGCAAAACGCTCCAGAGACTGCCACTATTCACAAGGAAGACGTGCGCGAGGACTTGGAAGAAGATCCTGAAGAAGAGGTGGACAAGCTTTACCAAGCAGATGGGAGGAGGTCCAAAGATCGTCAGGACAAGGGCCCAGCTGAGCTTCATTGCCTCGGATGTGGTGGACGCCACAAGCGAGCGGAATGTCGGTTCCGTTCCGCCATTTGCCGAGCGTGCGGGAAGAAAGGCCACATCGCTGCGGTCTGCCTGGGTCGACAGAAGGTACAACCGAAGGAAGAATTGAATCTGAAAGGTACCAGAGTGCCCAGTCAAAACAGGGTGGGGTTCTGTGCAACACGCCGGAACATTTTAAGATGCAACACTGCTCTCCTCCTCCTCTCTATCCCCAACCTCTCTACTCGATCCTTCATCCACGGGAGTGTGTGCGATGGTAGCACCCAAGTTTGCCTGCAAGTTATCTCGATGGGAGTTCGCTGGCGGCACCCTCAATGTGGGGGGAGTGCGCCCTTCCTTATGTGTGCGTCGAGATAACTTGCGGGCAAACTTGGGTGCTACCATCGCACACACTCCCGTGGATGAAGGATCGAGTAGAGAGGTTGGGGATAGAGAGGAGGAGGGGAGCAGGTTGATGAAAGCAATCCGGAGGACAGTGGTTTGGCATGAGACGAGGGGGACGGAATCTGGCACAGCGCAGGAGCTCAGCATGTGTGAGCTTGCAGAGAAGTCCGACAAGAATGAAAAAGGGGGGAGGAAAGCCATAACACAGGTGGTTAGGAAGAGAAATAGGGGGAATGAACAACAAGGAGGAGTCCTGTGTGCAAAATTAAATCCCCCTAGTGTACGAGCAAGAAAGTGCAAGAACAAGGGTGAGGAAAAGGGAAGCAGGAACATGACAGCTTGTGATACGAGGATTAGAACTCAGACGCAGGAGGATTGATTGGGCCCGATCACGAGGTCCAGGAGCCGGGTGCAAAAGGCACCACTCCTATAAGTAGCCACCCCACCTACTGCCGGTTACCCTGATGATGCTGGCAGTGGGCCGGCGAAAGCTTGGTGTTTTAAAATTTTATTAAAACTTTTATAGTTTTTAAAGAACTTCCTGGTGGTCTTACATTTTGTGATTACCGAATATGAATTTACCCAGGAATCACCTTTTTAGCTTTAGAATCTTAAGTAACATATATATATATATATATATATATATATATATATATATATATATATATATATATATATATATATATATATATATATATATATATNATTTTATTAAAACTTTTATAGTTTTTAAAGAACTTCCTGGTGGTCTTACATTTTGTGATTACCGAATATGAATTTACCCAGGAATCACCTTTTTAGCTTTAGAATCTTAAGTAACATATATATATATATATATATATATATATATATATATATATATATATATATATATATATATATATATATATATATATATATATATATATATATATATATATATATATATATAGGTAAAAAGTATATATGCAGTATTATCTTCATTTTAGATGTCAAAAGGGTCTCTCTTTCTCTCTCTCCCTCCCTTTCTCCCTCCCTCTTTCTGCCCTTGGTCTGCCAGTCCTCTTCCCCCACTCAGTGTGTTTGTGTGTGTGTGTGCTTGTGTATTTGTGTGTGTGTGTGAGAGAGAGAGAGAGAGGCACTTGCGCTTCCCCTCTCTCTCTCTCCTCTCCCTCTCTTTCCTCTCTCCCTCTTTCCTTTCCGTCTCTCTCTTGTTCCTCTCTCTTTCTTTCCTACCTCTTTCTCTCTTCCCTCTCCCTTTCTTCCTCTTTCTCCCTCTCTTTCCTCTCCCTCTTTCCTCTCTCTTTCTCTCTTTCCTCTCCCTCTTTCTTTTCCCTCTCTCTCTTTCCTCTCCCTCTCTCTTTCCTCTCTCTTTCTTTCCTCTCTCTTTCTTTCCTATCCCTCTTTCTCTTCTCTTCCCCTCTCTTTTCTCTCTCTCTCTCTTTCCTTTCTCTTTCTCTTCTCTCTCTTCTATCTTTCTTCTCTGTCTCTCCTTCTGGAGAGGAAAACTTTATCCAGATCTCATTTAGACGTGACTCTCTCATAAACATAGTGTGAAATCCTTGCCTGAGAGAGAGACAGAGACAGAGAGAGAGGGAGGGAGGGAGGGAGGGGGGGAGGCTGGGTCTTCACTGAGCATTATCTCTTCGGCAGTATTACTGTGCCCTATCCACCTTTTTTCATCGGCTCCTGATAGATATGACAGCCAAGAGGGGGGTCTGCTTTGTCTCAAGACTGGTGGATGAGAAAAGGTGGGCTTTGGGCTCCTGCCAAGGCCACATGTGAGCCCCCCACCCCACCGCAGAGGCTGACAATGTCAGTTCTGTCTGCCGGAGAAAATAGCTCTTGACAAGATCAGTTTTCAGCCATTTGCGGGAGCTTCTTCCATTCTGCAGGCCCAGCTGAGCAAGCGGCTCTTTGGCAGATAATCCACCTGTGACCAACAGCCTGGCAGTAGGATGGGGGTCTCTCTGTCTCCCCCCACTCCCCAATTAGCATTTTGTCTGCTTAACCAGAAATGGACACAGGCGGTATCGTCGGCTTAACAACGAAAGAAGCTTGGCTAGATCGGCTGTCCAGGGAGCGGCCCAGGGACGGCAGAGGAAACAATGCCCCCGCTGGCCACCGCCCCAGCCGGGACTGCCACCCAGCCTGGGGCAACACGTGGCCAACTCAGCAGCCCGGGGACGGCCCAGGAATGATGCCCCCGCCAGCTGCCGCCCGGCCCACAACAACACGTGGTCAGCTCAGCAGCCCGGGGATGGCCCAAAAATCGATGCCCCTGCTGGCCACCGCCCCAGCCGGGACTGCTGCCCAGCCCGGGGCGACGCATGGCCAGCTCGGCTGTCAACGCTGCTAATATTGAATATTCTTGGTTTGACAAAATATGCAGAACTGTCTGGTACTTTTAGAGTTAATTCAAATGAGAATGAAAGAGGAGAGAAAAGCCCGCGGAAGGGGACAGAAGTGAATCTTTGCCCTCCATGTTAATTGGAAGATGTGAATCATGACCCCAAAATAGGGGAGGGGAAATTCCTGGAATGTTATGTGCAAAGGAAGGGAAATTCAGATCTTGGCATTCACCATGCTGTGCTGACACTCCTTTACACTAATAAAGGCTTTTTAGGTTAAACCATGCCTGAAAGTTCTTTAAAGTGTTTCATTAATCAGGCACATGACACATGCCCCTCCGCCTGGTACAGGTAAGCCAGGAGGGGGCCGCACCACCTGCCCCGTGGCTGCTTCCTGGCGGCACTCCGTGGATTCGAAGCCCCCTTCCTCCCTGTGCTACTCACCCTCCGTCTCCGGCTCTGCTGCTGCTTGGCCAACCGGGGCCACGGCTTGCGGGAAGTCTGGCCCACTCAGTAGAGGCTCCACCAGGCCACTCCCAGCAGGGATCCTGGGGCTTCCCCACGCGGCTCCCCGGCCATGTGCACCTCGGACGGGGCCAGCTCGGGAAAGGGACTTCCTGGCCACCCTTCTCGCCAGTTAGCAGTTGTGACTGCTCCAATGGTGGAACTTTTTAAGAAGAGATTGGACAACCATTTGTCTGAAATGGTGTTGGGTCTGAACTAAAAGACATCCAAAGTCCCTTCCAACTCTGTTATTCTATTCTATTCTATTCTATTCTATTCTATTCTATTCTATTCTATTCTATTCTATTCTATTCTATTCTATTCTATTCTAGTATTGCAAGCAACAAATAGTCAAAAGTGCAATGGGTTCCAACCAGTCTACAAAATGTCCCTAAAAAGGTTTCTTTTTTTAATTGTTTCTCAAGCAACATTAATGAGAAATGCTAAGTTATTTAGAGTTCTGCAGTTTTATATGCAACTTGAATTACACTATAGCTTTTAAAACTCAGAAATGACCTGGATGATGTTGCTATTTGAGATATGCCCAGTCCTATTTATTCACATACTTAGAACAACCTGTTTCCTTTGGCATTTTCATAAATATGTTTATGACTGCTCTAATTATGTAACAACACTGTTTTACTGGACTTGTGCCTTTATTTCTTCTGTTTCATATTAACATTATTTCCGTATTATTTTATGTTGCTTAATAGATATTATCTTAAAAGGTGTTTTACCTTAAAGGTGATGTAAAAATATTGTGGATTATATAAAATTATATTTATGGTACTAAGTTTGTTCTTCTTACATTTCATTTCATGTTTTCTGTGATGTAATTGAAGTGAAGAGTGGTGCTATCAATGTTTATTAGCTTCATTCTTGGATCAGAGAATATCTTATTACTGGCATGGAGAATATATTTGCCATCTGGAACTAGTAGCAGTCTGAGATGGGAAAATAAAGAACATGTTTGAGGGTGGACTTGATATTCTACACTTATCTCTTTATCTCCTTCTGAGAACTGCAATACAGGACATTGCAGTAGTTCCAATCCAAACATAAATTAACCAGTAACTGTGAAATATTCAGCCATCATTGGTGGATGGATAGGGATGCACAAGCGTGCAAGTGCACACACAGACATACAGTACATACACATACAAACAAGTCAATTCCCTTGGAAACATCTGTTCAAAATGTTCAAATGTATGTTGGATGATATTGTTGTTAGATTATGATATTGCATGAAAAGAGCTAATGTGATTCTAATCTTCAAGAAAGGGGAAAGAGTGGATTCAGGAAACTACAGACCAATCAGCTTGACATCAATATTGGGAAAATCCTAAAAAAGATAATCAAGCTGCAGATTGGTGAGCATCTAGAAATGAACAAAGTGAGCATGGGTTTGTTATAAACAGATAATGCCAAATAAAGTGATTAAAATTAGTGGATCAAGGAAATGTTTACTTCAGTAAGGCATTTGACAAAATAGACCACAGCCACTTTTGGTAAGATAGAACAGTGTGGGACTGACATTACCACCACCACCAGATGGATTCGCAGTTGGCTGACCAACTGCATTCAGCATTAGTTCTTAATGGAACTACATTTACATAGAGGAAAGCATGCAGTAAGGTACCTCAAGGTTCTTTCTTGAGCCCAGTGCTTTTCAACATCTTAAAAAATGATCTAGATCAGGAGTGTCAAACTGCCGGCTTATAGGCCAGATGCATCATGATGAAACCACACCCAACCCATTGCCAGCAATGGAAAAAAAAGTTGTGATATGTCACGACACATCACGTGACTTGTGAGTTTGACAGCCCTGATCTAGGTGAAGAGATAGAAGGGGAACTCATCAAATTTGCAGATGACACCCAACTGGAAGGAACTGCCAATACTTTGGAAGAAGATGATTCAGAACTTGAAAGATTTTAGCATTAGGCCTTATCCAACAAGATGTAGATTACTAGTGAGAAAAGTAAGGTCCTGCACTTAAATAGAAAAAAATGCATAGGTACAGAACATACAGTACCTGCTCAATAGTAGTAACTTTGAGAGGGATCTTAATGTCCCACGGGAGTTGCCAAAAAGTAAATGCAGTCCTGCAGTTGCCAAAAAGTAAATTTTGTCCTAGGCTGCATCAACAAAGGGACAGCATCAAGAACACAAGAAATGATAGTACCAATCTACTGCACTAGTGAGGCCATATTTGCATCCAATTCTAATCCCCACAATACAAAAATAGATGCTGAGACCCTAGAAACAGTGCAAAGAATAGCGACAAATATGAGAAGGATCTAGAGGCTAAAGCATATGATAAACTGTTAAGGGAACTAGGCATGTCTAGCCTAATGAAGAGAAGGATTGGGGATGACATAATATCTATCTTCTAGTACTCACTCACAGGATGGAGGAGTTCATGTTATTCTCCAAGCACCTCAGGGCAGGACAAGAAGCAAGGGATGTAAAACTTGTTAAAGAGAGATCCAACCTGGAACTAGGGAGAAATTTCCTGACCATAAGAAAAAATAATCAATGGAACAGCTTCCCCCCGCATACCAGAGTTGTGGGTGCTTCATTACTGGAGGCTTTCAAGAAAAGATTGAAAAACCATTTGTCCTGGATGTAATAAGGTCTCCTTCTTGGACTATAAGACGTCCAAGTCCCTTCCAGCCCTATGATTCTATGTTATAAGTAATTTATAAAAACATTCTAGAACAGTATGGCATGAATAGCTACCCAGACCATGATAACTAGGCACAATTCAGCTGGAATTCACACTATCATCATGTGGCATACAAAGCAGAGTTAACAGACTTCATTTTCTCCAGCCAATTGTGTGCTAAAACATTACAGTAAAATATCCTATGAAAGCCTTTCAGTTAGATGTTTATGATAATTTTATTAATAATTTATATTTGCTGTTGAAGCCTAGGCATTTTGTTTTAATTTTTAGCTTTTCTTCTTCTTCAGTATTACAAGCATCAGTTAAACAGTATTTATATATTGCAAACTCATGGCATAATATAGCAAGAACAGTCAATGGGAATCAAATTGTCTAGCTGGCCAAAATGTTTTAACTTGCTTCAATCACTTCTTTAATTCTTCTTAATGATCCATCACAAAAACTATTTCAGAGCAACCAAATTATTCAACAGCCAACTTCATTAAACATATACAGCAATAACAAAGTTCTCAGTGAAAAGAAGCAATAACAAAATTTTTGGTGAAGATACTCAAAGGGATACTAAGTTTAACACATAAATTGCTAATCTTTCAAGCAGAAGAAAAACATCTGTCTGTACTGAAATTATTCATTGTTAGTCAGTAGGTCGTATTTTCAGGTTCAGTTAAGTGGATAAAGTAGAGGAGACTGCTGTCAATTATAAAAAGAATTCAGCTTGTTAAATAGCAAAACTTTGGTAAGTACCGTACTCATGAAATATTTATTTATTTTCACCCGATATTATTCTAAGCTACTCAAATATAGTATTTATTGTATCATATGAACAAATCTAATAAACTATTCTCACATCATTTAGTCTGATATATGAAGGATTAAAAAAAGAATGTCTTTAACAATAATTTGTATAGCAAGAGGTTCAATCTTGATCATAGATCAAGAATACAAAATAGATGAGTATATATAATACTGATTCTCTATTTAAGGATTTAATTACTGCCCATATATACAGTAAATCTGGAAAAATGCCATGGCTTAGAACTGTACATATGTATTTTCTTGTAATTTATTTAATTTGTTCTCTAGGTCTTTAGCCAATTTCTCTTTCTGTATTAACTTTCTAGCTTATTTTAAAAGGCCAGCTATTTTTCTTTTAAATGTCACCAAACCATATATCCTACAAGGTATGGTCATTTGGCTTCCTATTTGATATCAGTTGGCAGAAGCCTTTTTGCCTTTTATTGAAAATTCCACAAAATTGTCTCTTCGTGAGAATGGCAAACTGAGCTGTATGCAGTATTCATCAATGTAAAAATAACCTTATATTTGAAAAACAAGTCTGATACAGCATTTAATTCAATATGAAACCTTTCAACAATTATAATTCTGCTTACAGAATAACAGATATGTAAGAGACCTTGGAGGTCTTCTAGTCCAACCTCTCTGTTCAAGCAGGAAACCCTATTCCATTTCAGACAAATGGTTGTCCAATCTCTTCTTAAAAACCTCCAGTGTTAGAGCAGCCACAACTTCTGGAGGCAAATCGTCCCACTGATTAATTGTTTTAACTGTCAGGAAATTTCTCTAGTTCTTAGTTCTAGGTTGCTTCTCTCCTTGATTAGTTTCCATCCATTGCTTCTTGTCCTGCCTTCAGGTGCTTTGGAGAATAGCTTGACTCCCTCTTCTTTGTGGCAGCCCCTTAAATATTGGAACACTGCTATCATGTCACCCCTCATCCCTCTTTTCATTATTTATATAATGCATATTACATTGGTTACTTTCATTAATTACAGAATAATAAAATACAGTCCTGAAATCTTAGATTGATAAAAAATACTTTAATATGTATCAGTACAGTAATGTTATTTCCAATTTTTATTCAATCTTATATGGCTAGTAGATTTCTTTTCTACCTTTTTCTTGAACATGTTTTTTAAAATATTAAAAATGAATATTTATAAAATAAAATGTAACAAACAATATTCACAAATTGCAAAGAAGAAAAAGAACAGAGGAACCTTCAAAATATGATAGTAATAGTTATATTACAGAGCCAGTTTAGTTTAATGATTAAGGTGCTGGCCTAGAAAACAGGAGACCCTAAGTTCTAGCCCCATCTTTGACACAAAACCAGCTGCATCATCTTGTGCTAATTGCTCCTTCTTAGCCTTAGGAAGCAAGCAATGGCAAGCCACATCTGAAATCTTTCCAAGAAAACAGCAGAGAAAAAAGTTACATTACAGTATAAGTCATAAGCAAGATGTAAACGAGTAATTGTAAAAAAAAATAGGATAATGAACTACTGTTGAAAGAAATTAAAGCTTATACTAGACAATTCTTAGAGCACTTCTAAGTTGGAATCCACAATGAACGAGGCCCTCAGAGAACAGAAAGCATTGGGATTAAATCAAAGACACTGGTTGAGGCATGAGGTCTCAATATTTGAGGCATTTTTGGTTTAAAGCTTAACAAGGAAAAAATAGCTATTTGAATTTTGCCTGAAAATAGAGTAATCATTTTTTAGCACAGATAAAATATTTTATAATTTGGTTAGTCAGTACTCCTACTGTTGAGGTTCCAAAGCAGTCTTCAAAAGAAGCATCATGTTAGAATTATTTATGCTATAAAGGTATGAATAACTCTTGGTATATTCATTCTGTACAAGTAAATTTGCAGGAAATGTGTGAGTTGGCAACTAGCATGATATGCTACTCAAGCTTTGGGCAAAATTACTACACATTAGACTAGTATGAGAAGTCTTGATCTCTCTAGAAAATTCTTAATCCAGCATACATGCTTTTTAAAACCAAATATGGCTCTAGCTGTTGAAATTTGCATTTGTATTCTAGATTTTATAAAGATTGCATCAACTTTTCTAAATATGATAGAATACAGAATAGAGCAAGACAGAAATTATAATATTGTTTGCTCTTGGACTAATAAATTGCCCTTAAATATCACAAGAAAATTTAAGAAATAAGAATTGGGCTAGGAGACCACACCATCTGTGCATTTGAACTTTTGTAGTGCTAATAATAGAAATCAGAGGGGATTTGTATTTTCACTCAGTACTAGGTTAAAATTAAAATTATCAACAAGAAAATGACAGCCATTGCATTTACAAGCTTATATTTTATGGAAGTGTAAATAATTGTAATAGAAATTAGCTCAAACATGCCTATTTCATATCTGTGTGGTTGAAGCAGTAGAAATCCTTTAGCTGCTTTTAAAGTAGCCAAAGTATGTTGTTGGACCACTTTGTCTAATAGCAACTATTTATGAAGATTTGCCACCCCTAGCACATTTGCTTTATCTCTGCCCTCATATGCTCCATGATTAGAATCCAGGGTCATCCAAATAAACCAATCACTAGGATGTTTCATTTTAAATTAGATGATTTAAAGCATAACAAATATTTAAATTCAAGTGTGGGGCAGTCAGTTACTAGAATGGCTTAAAAGAAAATTAGAATAATCTGTGGAGGATTGTTAGATTTATATCCCACTTTATATGTCAATTAATTCAACAAGCCTTGTACTAAGAAAAAAAATGGAAGAAAGCTTGAAGAAATATTCCAAATGTTGAGAAGTTTCTGTTCTGTTCTGTATAACCCTGACTCCTGGATTTGGTTTAGTTTAATTTAATCTTACACTGAGTAGGACAAGAGCAGGAAATTTTATTTTTGCCTGGATCTGCCCTTTAAATTTGAGAAGAGAAAGAATTTTTGTTGCTAGTTGCTATGGGCTGTGTGAGGTGGTTAATGTGAGAAGGAATAATATGAATGTCTTAAATATTTTCAAGGCTTAAGCTCATCATTTTAACCCATATTAAGTCCGGTCTCACATGACCAAACAAAAAAGTTGTTTTAATTCTGCCCACTCTTTTGGTATGCCAGCAGCTTCTAGGGCAGGCATGTCAAACTGCCGGTCCATGGGCTGGATGCGTCACACTGAAACTGTGCCCACCCCATTGCTGGCAATGGGGGAAAAGTTGTGATACGTCACGCAGTGTCACGTAACATCGCAAGTTTGACATGCCTAACTTTGGGGTTTTTGTAGTGGTGATAAAACTAGAGAACCCCCACTCAGTTCTGATTTGAAGATGTTACCAATATGCAACGAAATAAACTAAATGGTGAGAATGGGAAGATAGTGTATTCGTGAAATTCAGATTTTCAACTTCACATTGACTTTCCTACCCCATGTTCACTTACTGACTCTTTTTGTTGAGATTAGAAAATTTCAAGCTACACATTTTTTAAGTACAGAGTCCAGTGCCAATCCAGTGAATTATATTGTTCCCCATAAGGGAAAACTTAAATTTCTTTTTCTATCACTTCCTCTTGCAACAGTTAAAATTCACTTTGAAATACCTCAGACTGTGCAATGAAATAAATGATTTAAAAGAAATTGGTTTCAACATTATACTGCTGAGACAGATAAGGAATACTTTGTTGCAAAACAGGGACTCCCTGGGCCCCAAATTAAGAATTTATAGGCTACCTAAATAATCTAATACAATCTGATGATATAGCAGAATTATATACAATTATATATACATTCAGTTTTACCCCCCATAAATCTTCAGGTTTAACAGAAAAACTGGATATATTTCCATTTTAGTTGTTAATTAGCCTAACATTTCCATCATATTAAAAATTCCACAAATTCTATATTTAAAGAAGGCTAACAACATATACAGGTGTTCAATGCCATATGTTTCATTACATAGATTTTATTAGAGCAGATGGTGTGTTCTTTATTATATATATATATATATATATATATATATATATATATATATATATATATATATATATATATATATATATATATATATATATATATATATATATATATATATATATATATAATTACAAATGAATAATTGGAAAATAGGGATTTTTTTTTAAAAAAAACCTTAATTAATAAGTAATGTATGATAAAAAGAATACATTAATACAAATTAATTACAACAATTACAAATTAATTCTTTTGCAACCGAGTAAAAAAAGTTATTTTACTACAGATTGATGATTATATTGATAAAATAGCTTAACCTTCATTTTTTAGCAGAATAAAGTTTTCCCTCATTATACTAAATTCCAGTCCTATTATAGGCATTGTACTGGAAGATCTTTACTAATTATAGAATTATTGCTATTGTAATAGTTGTATTATAAAAGTTCATTTATTTTTCAAATTTATCATCTCACACTCAGAATGATACTGGGCAATATATATAGATAATGTACACTTAAACAATTATAATTGTTTAAGTTATTACTGATATTCTTATATTCAAACTTGTATGTATATTTTTGCATTTTTAAAATAGTCTTGACCTAAGCCATGTGCAGTTTTAAAGCAAAGTAAGAGGGATAGGACATGTCAACAGAATGGACAACCACTGTTTGCCTTGCCAGTTGCTCTAGTATACTGGAGTTTGGCAAGAGATCTCAAGATTGACCATGCCAGTGCTACTAAGATACTGTAAAAGAAGCCCAATGCCACTATGGCATCCAGTCAAGGGAACTAGAAGCCACAGCTGCTGACAGAACTCACTGGTGAACCCTGAACTATGAAGCCTCCACCAGCTTTGAAGACAGGCACCATCAAAAACTGATAAAAAATAGCATCATCCCACAATTACCACAACAATGGATTTCCACTGTCCCCAATGTTCTGGTCTGTGCTAAATTAGGACTGCCGAGTCACCTCTCTGTTCATGGATGAATTCCACAACACTATGTCTTCTTCAAATCTGAAAAACTACCAAGCAGCATTAAAAAATAATAATAATTTGTGGCTTACGTATAATGATCTCTTTATTGTATTTTCTTTTTCTCTGCACATTTTCCATACTACACACAAAGATTACACCAGGTAGAAAGTACTACAATAGTCAAGATCATCCATCAAGACTGACCAATTTAGTCTTACTCTAGAACCTACTCTGAAGTCAGTCTGAATTGGACTGATATGATCATATTCTACAATTACCTGCAATTAAGTAGCCACTTCTCTCTCATCCACTCTACCTAATAGTGAAAATTTAAAAACTTCTCTAATACCCATCTTAGAGAGTAAAGACAGCCTTCTTAAGAACAGGTCTTATAATTTCCCCTTTGTAACAAGGAGGCATCCTGGCATCCTTCAGAGACACATTTATTCTTAAACAACCTCCCAACTAGAAGTCACAAGACAAATTGAGCAAAGAGCCAGACAACAAATGGGAGAACATACCGTTCCAAGCAGCCAGTCCCTGCCTTTGTGGATCACAATTAAAACTGATTCAGTCTAGCTATATTAAAAATAGATATTAAACTCCTTTGTAATTTATTTTACATCAAGGATGACATCCAGACAACCAGTCTGAACTTCTATTTGTGAAAATTTTTTTGAAAGTGCAACAACAAGCCTTTGAAAATTCTGTAATATAACTTTGAAGAAGAGGCCAAAGGTAAAACAAGTCATTGGGTCATGAGCCTGCTGAATCTGATATATGTCCGCAGAGAGCAATTGCTTCTTTGCTGCATATATAATCACAGAATAAGCCTTTAAATGGATTTTGTATTGTGCTTGCTCCATCTATCTACTTTGCCACTTCAGCACCATATTTGAAGCAGATGGAAGAGGTTACATAGGAGGTATTATTTTAATCATCTTAATAAACTCCTCATTGCAACTCCCAATCAGAATCATTGACACCCGAAACCTTTTGAAAGTCTCTTGTGGTCCAACTGGAACTAGTAACTATGGAGGAGAATAGGTAGCAGATTATAAGTGCACTGCTCCTACAGAGGTAAACATAGCCAGTAAGCAAACCTTGTACGGAATATGATATGACCATGATGAGAAATTCAAGGGAATAAAGTGGATTAAGAATACAAGGAAAGCATCTATTTTGTCCCTTAAGATTTTGTGGGAATCTTTTAGTAAGAGGAAGTGGGTTGCTCATGGATTGATGAAATTTGTAAAAGATGGGGAAAAGTGGAGTTATAAGACTGGAAATTTGTAAAACAGTGGTTGATTATGTGCACAGATTGCAAACAGAACTATGGGAAAGGAACAAAAGTCCTGGAGTTTGGGGTAGATAAATAGGACATGGAGCGTATTTTCATAATGATGGGCTATGGGAGTTATGGAAAGCAATGAAGATCCTTTACTTGAAAACAAGAGCCATCAGCTTATTTTCTGGCTCTCTGGTCTTATATTTTAATCTTCAAGGCAGAATTGCTGGATGTTATGGTTGCAGTTAGTAAATCTCTATTCACAATAATTCCTCATTTATCCACAATAGCTGGATGGATGGAGTATGCACATCTGGCCTCTATCACAAAGTTCTGGATGGACTAGGATAGTGATGTAGCATTATCTGGGATTTGGCTATTAGTTTTCTGGGTTCTATAGTCCCTGGCAGCAGCTTTCCTGAGTTTTGAAACTTGTTGCTAGATTTAGTGATACTGGAGTCCCCTAAGCTTTTAGTTCTTAAGAATTTTATTTATTTCCTGAAGAAAGATTCTGAAGGAATGAGAGGGCTTCATGGGCCCCACTATGACCATGAGAGACAGCCATGAGAGATAGTGGCTAAGGCATCAGAGAGACCGTAAGTTCTAGCCCTATCTTAGGAATAAAGCCAGTTGGGCTACCTTGGCCCAGTTAGTCTTTCTCAGCCTTTGAAAAGAGTCAATAGCAAACACTTCTGAAAACTTACTTAGAAAACTGCAGGGACTTGTCCAGGCAGTCACTGATCTGAAGGCTTGAACAAGCAAACAAAAAGATAAGACCAAGGACTTGTTCCATGAGTTTGGGAGTCGGACAAAAAGAGATATACATACATTGGCCTGATCTTTACTTTATAGTACTTGCAATACAGTCTGAATATGGAAGCATTATCATTTTTTCATGGTCAAATCACCTCCTGGTTTGTCAGCATGCCTGATCTCTGCAGGGGTATTGGACTAGCTAAGGTGATCTGCTGACATACCTGCTGGACCTCTTGAGTTATCAGCAAGTACTTGGAGGCAGTTTTTCCATGTGTTTCACCTATCTCTGAAACAAAATTAGTGAGAGTGCTGTGGATAAGATTCTAATTATGTGTTTGTCACTGGTGGTCAATTTCTTCTCTGGAATACTAATGGACTATACATAATCTGCTTCTGTATATCTCATTTTGATGCCATAATTTCTAGTTCATTTTAGCTAACTCATCCTTGAATGAGGGATCCTTGGTGCACTGTTGGTTGCTTTTTTGCAGACCTTTCATTACCCAAACTAGGTAACATTATCAGTGCTAGTATATCATTCTTGAATGTCTTTCCTTCCACTAACCACAGGACGGTTATGCCAATACTGACATCTAATGGCAGTGTTGTGTTCAATGAGAACACATTGAACACATTGAAATGAGAAACTTGTGAGGACTTACACCTTTCCACAGAAATTCCCTTCTAGAGTATGCTATCCATTTGATTAACCAATTTCCAAGAACTACACACTTCCTAGAAGCCCACAAATTTCTTTCTACTTGGAGTCATCACAGTATTGGAGTCATCACAGATGACACAAATTAGGGGAGCTGGAAATTTATATCCTGAAGTTGGCTCACAGAGGCATAATCTAACACTTGGCTTATCTTGGGGAGACCACCCTTGCTAATATCATTTTTTTAAAGGAATTACTTTATCTTATTAGAGACACATGTAATTTTGAGGCATAAAATTGTGTCTGGCTTTCATGATCTGAAGAAAAGAGAAAATCATAGCTATTCAAATTAGATGTCACTGCTATTAACTCAATAGATCAAATAAGTGGCACACAGTGTTATTACAGGGAAGAATTAAGCAAAGTTCCTATACAACAATAGATGGCTTCTACATTGGTTCTTATCCAATTAATGTAGGGGTTTTGTTTGTTTGTTTTTCTTAGATGCATAACAGAACAGAAGATTGCAAAAACAAATAAGTACCATTAGAAGAACAAGACCTGGGTTAGCTGATGAGCTTCTTTGAAACTTTGGCTTTTCTGGATTGTGCTTTAAACTTTCTTGTAAGCACTGATGGTACTGTCTTCTTTTTCTTTATTAATCTAGAACTTCCGATATGCTAGCATTTTATTAGCCAATATGCTTAGGGTATAGTGTCATGACTGTGTTGTATCCATATAACACCAATGCTATGAAAACTGCACTAATAACCAGTTGGCCTTGGAATGCAATTTAATATACTGATACTAACTTTAAAATCTTTAATGGATATCTTCAGGACTGTCTTTTCCCAGAAACCTCTAGTGAAGAAATGGTGAGCTGAATGCGTGGGATAATATAATGGTGCAGATTTGTAGACAGATGGTGGAACTTGGCCAGTAAAATCATTCTGGAGAAAAAATATTGTGAGATCACTCATCTAGACAGCTTCTCTGCATAAGTAGATTTCAGGAACCAAGGTTTTTGTGATTGACTAGGGACTGAGTGACTGGGAGTTAAAAGATTCCAACTAAGCTGAGAATTATAGTGTAGCCCGTGGTGGCAAACCTATGGCACGCGTGCCACAGGTGGCACACAGAGCCCTCTCTGTGGGCATGCGCACCATCGTTCCAGTCCTAGGCCTTCAGCTGGGTTTTATAAAACCTTTTCGCTTTAGGCTTCCGCCGTCGTGTGCAAAAAAAAAAGGTTCAATCAATCAATCAATTTCAACTTCTTGCGGGGAAAAAAAAGACCTCCCAAAGTTGGAATTGATTGATTGAACTTTTTAGTCCCACCCAGTCTGCTGTTACCACTGCAGCCATGCCCACCCAATGGGCCACGCCCACCCAAATGGCCACGCCCACCCAGCACCCGATGATACATAAGTGGGTTTTGGGTTGCAGTTTGGACACTCGGTCTCTAAAAGGTTGGCCATCACTGGTGTAGCCTATTATATATTAATATTAGTCATATAGACAAAATGTCCACTGATCCTCATTTCATAATCATTTTGGAATTACTTTTTTTTACTGATTTTCAATTATTAAGAACATTTGGAATGGCACGTTTTACAGCATTCACTGGGTAGGTTTCCTTCAATCCTTAGCAAAAGAAATTTCAAATAGAGTTCAAGGGCATAGAAAAATTATTTTTGGGAGGATAAATGACAAAAGGGTGATCAGTGTTGTCTTTAGAAAATTATAAATGGACTGAGGATCCAAATGGATTTGAAATAAGATTTTGAAATTAAATAAGAATCCATTCATGGGGAAATAGCTGTTAAAATAATAGCATGAGACTTTGAAGATTGGACACTAGAAGGAACCAGGAAGAATTATAAATTGTAATTAAAGAAGTACACTTAAATTTGACTTGCTAAAATGTAATGGTGCAAAATACATTGGATTTATTGAAAGATATTTGTGAACAATGTACTCAGAAGATAATTTTAAGGATGTCTATGGATATAGAGCGTCTCTGTGTAAATTATGTTATGAAAAAGGAACAAGTTCTACCAGACAAGACTGAAATTGATTTGAAAGTGGATTTAGAAATAATAGGCTACAAGGATAATCTGGAAAAAGATGATATACTGAATATATAAATGAAATAGGCTGAGCTCTTAATAATTAAAAGAGTGACAAATAACAAAGAGTGACTTGGATGATTTTCCTATTTTGGATGAAAAAAATCTTGTTAAACCTTTGAAAGATTTTGTGAGAAAAATCAAAGAAAAAAGGAAAATAAATAAAGTTTTAGAGCATTATTTGAAGGGATTAAATACTAGAATTGTTAAAAGCAAAGTAAAAGAATATAAATATAAATATAAACCTTTAATCGAAGTTAAAATTTTGCTATCTCTCAATGGATTTCTGCTGGCCAGGACACAACCATGAGGCTTTAAAGATTTGTTTATAGATAAGAGATGAAATGTGGGAAGAAGAGATCATTTGTTTTATTTTAGGAAGGAATAAATTACTAAAATTGTTTATACTTAGGATAAAGGGGGAAATCACCTCTTCATTTTTTACTCTATACTTATTTTCTCTTTCTCTTTCTATTCCTTTTTCTTTTCTGCACTAATTATTTTTTGCTCTCCTATTTTTTTTTAGTTTATATTAAATTTTATCTTTTTAACTGTAATACTTAATACATATATTATAAAAAAATAAAAACTGTCTTCTCCAAAGAACATATAGAGCAAACCCTTGTTCACAGAGTGCCACCATTTCTATCACTGCTATTCTCTCATTCATTCTCATAGGCATTTAAATGGCTCCTTCCCTTTTGCCATTTAAGACTATTAAGGCTGGGCCTTGGGAGCTGAATGGTTTTTTTTTCTCAACAAGTAGAACTTGTTAAACATGTTTTGCTAATTCTGTTTCCTTACTAGGGCTCACCTTATGCAACAACTGTAAAGTACTCCATATGTGTTTCTTCAGACTTGAAGATTTGAGAAATTGAGCCAGTCGAAAATATGGCATTTCATTGACTAAATATGGATAGCAGATTTAGCAGTACTATAGCTATACTGTGGTTCATATATTGATTATTACTTTGCTTCAGAGTCCAATTCAAACTGCTTGTTGTCACTTTTATGATCCTGCATAGCTATTACTCCTTTTGAGATTCAACATGCCATGAGCATTCCTCTTAAGGGCAGAAACCCTAACTATATGTATTTCATGGGGGCAGGGAGAGGAGCTTCTGCTGTTACGCCTTTTCAGATGCTTTTGCTACCTTCTAGAACAGCTTGGTCTCACTGACCCAACATCGTAACCTTCAAGAACACCCTGAAAACATTTATGTTCTGCTAAGTGTTTGGTCATTGGCTGGTTAGTTTGTTACTTGGGTTGCCTAATTAGCTTCAGTTAGCTTGTTATGATCACCATCACTTAAGGCCTTGTGAAAATTGAAATAATTTAATAAATCCTCCATTCTGCTGTGCTGCTTCATGGTGGCTCGAGTGGGAGGGAGTTGTTCCTGTGGGAGATGAAGAACAAGAGGAGTATACATACCAAGAGTATATAATAATAATAATAATAATAATAATAATAATAATAATAATAATAATAATAATAATAATANGTAGTAGTAGTAGTAGTAGTAGTAGTAGTAGTAGTAGTAGTAGTAGTAAAGTTGGAAGGGACCTTGGAGGTCATCTAGTCCAACCCCCTGCTCAGGCAGGAAACCCTATACCATTTCGGACAAATGGCTGTCCAGTCTCTTCTTAAAAACTTCCAGTGTTGGAGCATTCACCGCTTCTGGAGGCAGGTTGTTCCACTGATTAATTGTTCTAACTGTCAGGAAGTTTTTCCTTAGTTCTAGGTTGCTTCTCTCCTTGATTAATCCAAACAGAATCACTGGGGAGAAAAAAGTCATCCCAGCTGCTCAACTATAGCAAGCAGGCAGCAGTGATATATGAAGATGCTCAAAGAGAATGATCACTTGAGTGACAATAGGAAAGTCATAATTTCATACTGACAGGAGAAGGTAATGAGTATAAAATATAAAAAGGTTGAAATTACAAAGCCAGATGATGGATCCCTCAAGTCATGTGGCAGTCAGCATACTATTGAGGAAAAGCTGAAGATCTTTTAGAGTATTAATGTGTTTAATATATAGCTAGGGTTAAATACTCCAGGGCATTTAATGTTGATGTTGCAATGCTGGAAAGAAAATCTGAAACTGCAGTGACAGAATTACAGAACTGCAGTAAGAACATGACATGTAGGAAGCATAAACGTGGGCATGCTCAACAAGTGAAAGATGAAATGAACCAATTACACGTTAACAAAAATTTGCAAATTCATAAGGATTAACTTTGGGCATTTTTAGTGAGAAGATCATATTTTTACTACTAAGACATGGAAAACAACAACCACGACAACATGGAGCTTTCATAACCAGGAACAATTCAGCAAGTCAGTGCTTGGGTGCAGTTCAATCACTGACTGAATAATATAAATTAGACTTCATGAACAAACCTTTAATATGATGATTATCCAAGATTATGCTCCAACCACTGATGCAGAGAAAGAAACACTAAAGAGTTTAATGGTCAATTTCAACCTGAAATCAACAAAAGATTGAGGTGTGTTGCTTGTTGTCAGAGACCACAATCTAGAATTGGAAATATTAAGAAGAAATATATAGTTAGACTGGCCTAGGAACTACGGTGAAGTAGAATAATAACCAATCACTTTCTGTCAATGTTTTCTCTGATTTTTCTAACAGTCTTCCAAGAATTAAAAGGATGACCACATACAGTATATGGACATCACTAGTTGGAGTACATAGAAATGAAAGTGACTGCATTATTAGTATGAGGAGGTGAAAGAGCTTAATTACAATAGCAAAGATGTAATTAAAGTCCACCTGTGAAAAGTATCACAAACTACTCAAATTCTTGAACACAGATCCACCATTTTAAAGGAGAATATCAGAAATTGCCCCAAATGCCATTAATATAAAAAAAGAGATGTGAGCTGAATTTAAAAAAAGGTTCAGGATGAACATGAAAAGAGTCTGCCAAAGACTAAGAAATAGCAATAGCACTTAGACTTATATATCACCCCACAGTGCTTTACAGCACTCTCAGAGTAGTTTACAAAGTCAGCATATTGCCCCAACGATCTGGGTCTTCATTTTACTGATCTCAGAAGGATGGGAGGTTGAGTCAACCTTGAGCCAATCAGGATCAAACTACTGGCTATGGACAGAGTTAGCCTCCAATACTGCAGTCTAACCACTGTGCCCCCATGGTGTTCTGTCCCAGCCTATGTGAGTCCTTTTTAAGCTCACAAGGAGAAACCCCTCTTCCAACAAGCAGACTGGAACCGCAGGAAAAAACCAATCCCCTATTATTATTATTATTATTATTATTATTAATAATAATAATAATAATAATAATAATAATAATAATAATAATAATAATAATAATAATAATAATAATGCCAAATCCAATCTGAGCATCTGACTGACTGTGCGATGATCAATAATAATAATAATAAAGTTGGAAGGGACCTTGGAGGTCATCTAGTCAACCCCCTGCTCAGGCAGGAATCCCTATACCATTTCAGACAAATGACTGTCCAGTCTCTTCTTAAAAACTTCCAGTGTTGTAGCATTCACCGCTTCTGGAGGCAGGTTGTTCCACTGGTTAATTGTTCTCATTGTCAGGAAGTTTCTCCTTAGTTCTAGGTTGCTTCTCTCCTTGATTAGTTTCCATCCATTGCTTCTTGTCCTGCCTTCAGGCCCTTTGGAAAATAGCTTGACTCCCTCTTCTTTGTGGCAGCCCCTGAGATATTGGAACACTGCTATTATGTCCCCCCTCGTCCTTCTCTTCATTAAACTAGACATACCCAATTCCAGCAGCCGTTCCTTATACTGTATGCTTTAGCCTCCAGTCCCCGAATCATCTTTGTTGCTCTTCTCTGTACTCTTTCTAGAGTCTCAACATCTTTTTTACATCGCGGTGACCAAAACTGGATACAGTATTCCAAGTGTGGCCTTACCAAGGCATTGTAAAGTGGTATTAACACTTCACGTGATCTTGATTCTATCCCTCTGTTAATGCAGCCTAGCACTGTGTTGGCCTTTTTGGCAGCTGCAGCACACTGCCAGCTCATATTTAGGTGATTGTCTACTAGGACTACGAGGTCCCTCTCACAGTTACTACTATTGAGCAAGGTGCCACCTATGCTGTACTTGTGCATTTGGTTTTTCTTGCCTAAATGTAGAACCTGGCTTTTTTCACCATTGAAGTTCATTTTGTTAGATAGTGCCCAGTGTTCAAGTCTGTCCAAATCCTTCTGTATCTTAAGCCTGTCTTCTGGAGTGTTGGCTATTCCTGCCAGCTTGGTGTCGTCTACAAATTTGATGAGTTCCCCATCTATCCCCTTGTCCAAATCGTTGATGAAGATGTTGAAGAGCACTGGACCCAGAACAGAGCCCTGGGGCACCCCACTACACACTTCCCTCCATGTAGATGCGGTTCCATTGAGGACCACTCGCTGAGTATGGCCGGTCAGCCAGCTACGGATCCATCTGGTGGTGATGCTGTCTACCCCACATTTTTCTATCTTATCAAGTAATAGGTTTATCAAATGCCTTACTGAAGTCCAAGTAAATTATGTCCACAGCATTCCTCTGATCCACTAATTTTGTCACTTGGCCAAAGAATGCAATAAGATTTGTCTGGCATGATCTATTTTTGACAAACCCATGTTGGCTTTTAGTAATGACTTTGTTTGCTTCTAAATGTTCATTGATTCGTTGTTTGATTATCTTTTCCAGGATCTTCCCAGGTATTGAGGTCAGGCTGATAGGTCTGTAATTTTCTGGGTCCATTTTTTTTCCTTTTTGAGGATGGGAACTACATCAGCTCTTTTCCAGTCCTCTGGTAGTTCCCCTGTGCTCCAGGATCTTTGAAAAATATAGTTCAATGGTTCCGAGATCACATCTGCCAGTTCCTTGAGAACCTTGGGGTGTAATCCATCTGGTCCTGGCGATTTGAACTCGTCTAGGCTGGACAGGTGCTCACTTACCATTTTCTTGCCTATCTTAACTTGTGTTTCTATTCTGTTTTTTATGGCACTATTTTTGATAGGTTGGTCTGTTTTTTCCTTTTGTGTAAAGACAGATGCAAAAAACAAGTTAAATAGTTCTGCTTTCTCCCTGTTGCTTGTCACCTTCTTGCCACTTTCACCCACTAATGGACCAATCATTTCCTTCACTTTTTTCTTGTTTTTTACATTTTGAAAGAAGCTTTTTTTGTTATTTTTGACTTTGGTCGCAAGCCTTAGTTCATTCTGAGCCTTAGCTTTCCTCACTTCATCTTTGCAGGCTCGGGCTATTTGCTGATATTCTGACTTAGTTATGTGCCCCTCTTTCCACTTTCTATACTTGTCCTTTTTATCTTTCAATTTGTCAGCGAGTTCTTTATGCAGCCATACTGGTTTCTTTTGAGAGCTGTTATTTTTTCCTTTTTGTTGGTATTGTGCTAGACTGGGCTTTTATTATCTCATTTTTCAAAATTTCCCAAACTTCTTGAGTTGTTTTCCCCTTGAGGATTCTCATCCATGGAATCCTTCCCAAGCCCTCTCTAAGTTTATTGAAATTAGCTCTCTTGAAGTTCAAGACTCTAGTTTGACTGTGTTCTATTGCTTGTGCTTCCATAATGTTGAATTCCAATATTGCATGATCACTTCCTCCCAGGGTTCCTATGGCTTCAACACCTTCTATCATTTCATCTCTGTTAGTGAGAATTAGATCCAAAATGGCTAATTCCCTAGTTCCCTTCTCTACTTTTTGGGAGACAAAGTTGTCTGCTAGGTTTGCCAGGAACCTGTTTGATCTTCCATTTGGTGCAGAGTTTGTCTCCCAGTTGATGTCAGGGTAATTAAAGTCCCCCATTACTATTGTGATGTACTTCCTACATACCTTAGTTAGCTGACTAGCAAAAAGTTCATCTATTTCCTCTGTTTGGTTGGGTGGTCTGTAGTATACACCTATGGCAATGTCATTTTCCCCCTTTTATATTGACCCAAATGCATTCAAGACAGTTTTTATCATTGTTGTGCTCTATTTCTGTAGAGATGTAGTTATTTCTTATATAGAGAGCAACTCCACCTCCTCTTTTATTTGGTCTGTTTCTTTTAAATAATTTAAATCCCTCTAGCTGTGTGTTCCATGTGTGGGTTTCATCCCACCATGTTTCCATAATCTGCCCTCATTAACCTGAATTTCTAGTTCACCCAGTGTGCTGTTCATACTCTGTGCATTGGTGTATAGACATTTGAGTCCTTTGTGACTGGCCCTGTGTTTACTTTCTACATAATCTGTGTGGTGCCTGAGTTCCCCTATTGTCTTACCACCTATTTGGTTAGTGCACTTTGTGTGGCACTCGCTATTAGAGGCTTCATTTTGCTTGACAGCAAGGTTGGTATTCTTGTTCACACACACATCTATGCTACATGCACTGATAGCCCTATAATTTTTAGATTGCCGGGGACAGGGTTGTTCTGTATCAATTAACTCACTGTCCCTGCTGTTTAGTTTATTGCATTTTGAATTTTAGTAAAATCATTTAGTAAATTGATTTCATGTTTGACAACATGCTAGACAAAGTGTAAAAATTGATAGACTTGCCTATTACTGGATATCCCAGAAAGCCACTAACTTCTTATGTTATTCTTTTCCTCCTAACTTAAAATATAAACAGTAGTGAAAAGTGCTTAGTGCCCTGTTGGAAGTAGACATAGTGTAAATAATCATATTTGCTGTGTCAACTGTTAGTTGTAATTAATTAACAGGATACAGAATTTTCCAAAACAAAAAAACCCCTCTTGAACTGCATTCAGAATAAACTACTGAAACATATAAGTTCTACAACAACAATATTAATTTATAAATGGAAAGAATTTGTGGCAAATTTAATTTATCACGATTAATTCTCCCCTAGCTCAAAGACAGGTTAGCATTCATTTGCTTTTATTAAACATGGAATGTTTTGGACAAGCACTACCAACTGCTAACAGCTGATGCTTTGATGCTCTAAGCATTTGCCACAAATGTGTCCTCTTGAGAGAGAAAAAAATAGCAAAGTAATGCTATTTTTAGCATTAGCAAAGTAGCAAAGTGGAGTATATGGGATTTTTTTCTGACGGTGTTGAGATACTTGCCAAGATGTTGTATCGTACTGTAAATATTGATTGGTAAGATATTTATTGTGCCCAACTATATCAGTTAATCTCCATGTTATAAATCTTTTTCAACCAATTTCTTCTTGTACCTGTTTTTTATAAAATAAATGTTGCACTAATTTTCAGTCACAACTGTTTATGATATCTGCCTATTATTCCAAAAATGAACATTTCCTAAAATTTTAAATGCAAAAGTTCTCATGAGGAACTTGGTGAAATGGGCAATCCAAAATTTACTTGCATTTTAGTATGAAAAGTTAGATTGGATCCCATAAAATGTAGACCAAATTAAATGATCCCCATCACTATTAGCAGCAGGACTATTTATCATCAATGTAATGAATAAATATCATCTAAGCCATGGCAAATTCACTCCTAATAGGAGGGGAATGGTACGTATTGTTTTTGTTTTATTACTCTATGGGATAATTGCATGATGCTAAATTATTTGACACTGCTGTTTTATTATGGGCAGCTGGTGTAAACGCCATAACTTCATGCTCATTTATTGCAGCTGAGGACCTCGGTGTTATGCACATTAGGAGGAAAATATTTGCAATTCCATTTCTGAAATATTGTTTAACTGAAAACTCTTTTCAGTGTTCCATGTTGTAAAAACAGATACTTTCTGCTTATATATATAAAAAGAGAGCATATATATATATATATATATAAAATCTGAAGTAAGATCAGCAAACCTGTAGCCTAATAAATGAATAAAATCTACCACTGCCGGAGTCTTAATTTTGATTTTGCTTCATTGCTATTTCAAACTGCAAAATAGTGTTTTCAGACTCATGACAAATACGTTTACAAATGGTTTATTTTATGAAGCTTGATAGCCATAAATCAGGATAGTGATATTCTGGAATTCTATTATGAATAAGAAAACAAATGGGACAGTAGAGAGGTGCCTGTTGAAATTGTGATGTTGCAGTCTTCTAATTAGGATATATAGGGAAATAATCTGATACTTTGTATTTATGCATAGCAGTGTTTGCTCTTTGAAGTTCCAATGATTACACACAAGATGTTCCTTTCTCTTTCCTCAAAATAGCCAGTTATTCGCTTATGTTCTGTTATAATATTATATTCATAAAATGTTATAAATAGCATTAATTTAAATTCTCCATAAAAATCATATATGTCAAAGTAAATGCAACCATGTTTATAACCAAGGCTTCATGACCAACTTCCATGAAACAATGATTATTGTAATATAGTGAAACAAACAGGTTGCTATAGTTTGAGTAAAATAGATGAAATTGTAAGAAAAATTGAGAATGTTGTAGAGATGGCAGTAATAAATATTCCAAAAATATTTAATTTTGAAGCTCAGCCTCGTTAGAACTACAGCTGAAGAGAAAGCAGATTTTTATGTAATAGTATGTCCACAATAAATTTTATTATTATTATGAAAAAAATAATAATGTAGCCCTTGTATAATTCACAAGTTTATAAAGAAAGTAAATGTTCAAATCTTCCAGCTTGATTTGTTTTATTTTTATGAGTGCAATAAAAACAAACCACTGTTGTAATGCTCATGACTAGTGTCATGCATTGGCTCTTCTTCTGCATTTTTTTTAAAGTTCTTCCTTTACATAAAGTTTTCTGAGTCTGGTAAAGCAGATTTTTACAATATGCTGCAAAGTTTTCTATTTTCTATTACAGCTTCAATATTTCAGTCCTTTAAAAAGACAATAACTTTCAGGGATAATTTAGAAGTTAATCATAATGTAAAGGTTACTGATCCTCTATGTTTGTGGCACAAAAGTGATTGTAGTCTTGACTATATCCATTTCTTTTCAGCTTCCACAATATTACAGTGTGAGTCTTTTGCAGCAAAACAAGCAACAAATCTCACTGCACTTTGAAAACAAAACAAATTATTTATTGCATTGCCCACTGTGAGAGTCCATTTTGTCAGAGATAGATTTGATCTATGCAAGTCCTAGCAATAAAAAGTTTATTAATGTTATAGATGCCAAATTTTTCTTTCTTATAATTTCATTTTGGTATTTAGCATTATAATCTTTAGACAGAAAATAGGATCCTTCTGCCAGCCTGAGAACCTTATACAGATTAAGCTAATTTATTTGGAGTACAAACCTACAGTTTATTCAGACTGAATCTAAAGATTAAAAGAGATGAGAAGAAAATACATATAAGATCTATTCTAATGTCCTTAGGAAGATAAGAGTTGTTTGCTTACTGGCAGTCCCCTATTGGTGAGAGGTTTATAAATATCTTATGCTCTATAGGTAAACATTAAGTGCTATATGTAAACATTAAGGTTCACCACTGTGTTTCCACTTGCCAGAATTTCAAAATATTAGTGCAATGGGAAATGAAATGTCATGTTCTATACTTTGGAAAATAAATATGAACAATTTTTAGAAAAATATTCCAATTAACAATTTCACTTTAAGGCAAGATTTTTCACAAAATAAAACAATCAAATTGCATTAAAATATGTTATGATATGATAATAAAAATTAATATTAATGTTGGAATATTTTTGGTATGTTTCAAGATTTTATAGGCAGTAGTAATGTCATTGTATAAAAGCGGTTTCCCCTTTAGAAACAATAGAGATATCACATACTGTAATCAAATCCATGCGTAGATATGTAAAGAAAAGCCTATACCTTATGCACAGAAAAGCAGATGTATAGGAAAAAAATGCCTGTTTAAAACTTTTTTACTGAAATGTTTTACATTTTACAAAGCATTTTACAAAAACATTCCTTGCATGGAGGGAGAGGGAAATTATTTGGCACACTGGGGGAACAGACCTCAAATCCTATGTCTTCTCCATTTGCAATCTTCTGTGCTGGCTTACCCATTTACTTTCAGGAGAGGAGAAAGGATCAAAAATGGTGGTCGCAGGGTTGCAGGGCACTTGGCAACTGGTCACGGGAGAGAGGGTGCAATTTTACAATGACCGGAAGTGTTTTACAGACCATAAAGCACCTGTTATGAGACTGTTGTTATTGTGAATAATTGTTTAAATGTATGTTGTGGACCACTTGTATTTCAACTGCTATCCTGAACATATGCTACCTAAGGTATTTGCCTCATTCTGCATAATGGTAGAGTCAGACCTAAGTACCATTGAATTCAGTCTATCACACATGAGGAAAACTCTTCATCAGTTATTGGAGGCGTGCTGCTAATTGCATTGTTCCAGTAGCAAAGCAGAGGCAACTGCTAGTCATATACAGAGAGAAAAAATATTTTGCAGTCTCTCACCACTTCAAACACAAAAAGGATTTGTAGTTATCTGAGAGGGGGGAATAGAACAGCTGCAAGCAAGCAACTTGGACAAATATAAAACATTTTATGGAGTAAAATAAGCAAGCTGGGGTTTGAGGGTTTGTTTGTTTGTTTATAGCTTGTCTTTTCCCATTCTATCTCCCTGAAAAAGGGCAAGGAATGCAATCATGAGATTGAACAGAAGCCTTTGACTATGTTCTACAAACCCAATGAGTGGTGCAACACAAATTTAAAAGGTATTTTGATAAATATTTAAACTTGAAGTTTGTTATTTAAATGGTATTTTTCTGTTGCACAAAAAAACTATAATTTGCTCTATTTAAAGTAGACCTTTTCCTTATCTGATTTTTTCCCCAAGAGAAATCTTGACAAGTAGAGATATCTAAGTGCACTGTGCAACCCAATAATTTCCCTATTCACCTTGGTCCCTTTGCTCTGCTTGATGCACACTTTTGGAAAGTAGAGAAGGGCCAAGCGTTTTCCATCCATTCAGTTTAATAGTAAAGGTAATTTTCTCAGGTGGTCACCAGGTAGCTGCAATTAGAGCTTCTTGTGTTGGAGACTTTTTTCTAAAGCTCTAATCACAAAAGACACAGGAAGAACAATAAAAACACAGCATGTTTTTCAAGTTGGCTACCAGCTATTCAGTGCCTGACCAAAATGCGAAATCTCTGATGTTTCTTTTCTTGCTACAGTACTTCTTCTAAATCTGATTTCTTAAAAAATAAAATCTGCTACCCTGAAAATAAAAAAAATGAAAGATTTTCAGTCTGTAAAAACTATGATAACCATTTTCATCATAATGTAATATCCATTAAAAAGCACAACTAAGCCACTGATTGTTAGGAAAAAGTCATCTTGTGAAAAAAAAATCTAGTAAGAGAGTCATTGTACCACAAAGCTGTCTAAATTCCAAATCAGAAGTCCAAACAATTTGAAACTGAAATTTGAAATTCTTCTTCCGCTCTTTGGTTCTGAGGTCACCCTGTAGTGAAGACAATCAAGAGAGTAAAAGTAATATATTACTGTAATTTCCCCCCATCCCATAATTTTAAAATAGGTAAAAACAATATTTAAACCAAACCAATTAGTACCAAATCAGGGATCAAATAGTGACATACAGGGTTCATCCTCTTTATTCAAGGTATCTGACCTTTCAGACATAATACCAGTAGCAATAGACTTAGACTTAGATTGCGGGAAGCAGATCAGTTTCTCAAGGGCTTTCAGAACCATTGGGGAAGGGGAACCTGGCCTTCCTCATTCAGCTCCAGCTGGTGTAGTTTTCCCGGAGCTTAGCATCTTTCCATACGAAGCGTCCTTCCTTTCCTCCCTTCTGCCAGGAGCAAAGCAGCAGAATTGAGGCTGCCATTTCCAGAAGGGATAAGGGAGATGCCGGCCGAGGCAGAGCAGCAAGCGTGTGCAAGAAAGTGCGGTGGTGGTGACAGATGGCTGGCAGAGGGATATCAGGGCTGGCGGAGGGAGGCGGCAAGGGAGGCTTGCTCAGATTTATCATAACCGGTTTGCCAAACTCAACAAAAAATTAGGTATTAGTTCTGCCGAACTGGTGTGAATTAGCTGAATCCCACCACCAGGTAGGACTTATATTAAGCCCAACCCCAAAAATCAGGCTAGGTCTTATTTTTGGGGTACGTCTTATTTTAGGGAAAACATGGTAATACTGAGGACAATAGAATAGAATTTATAGAATATCACAAAGTATCAAGATCTAAAAAATCAAACTTGAAATATTATGGTATAAATTGGCTCATTGGTCCAATAGTTATCAGCACATTGGATGCCATGCCCAAAAAACTTGGACAGTGCTTAGAAAATCTTAACAAAATTTCCATCAATCAATTACAAAAGGCCACACTGCTTGGATCCAAACATATACTGCACACAATACATTACAACTTAGGTTCTTGGGATGGATTCAGTGCGCATGAAGCCAACACCAGTTAAAAAACTGACAGCTATGATTTCTTATTGTCATGTGTATAATAATAGTAATAAATACTATCAAGGCAATTAACATCTGGCAATTCCAGCCATTAGATACATAGCTGAAATAGTAGACTAGACTCAAGCAGAACTAAAAGGTCTGTATAAGAAGACCAGAAAAAAAAGCCAATGAATCATGAAAATCACAAAATACAAAGACCTGCAAACAGAAAAAGAAAAACTGAGGCAAAAAAAAGCAAAGGTAGTACCAATAGTAATAGGCTCCTTAGGTATAATTCCCAAAAACCTTGAGCACCACCTGAACACCATTAACATTGACAAAATCACCATCAGTCAATTGCAAAAGGCAGCTTTACTTGGAAAACTTACATCCTGGGTTAACACCATCAAACAAGATTTGCCTATCCCAAATGCCAAATCCAATCCAAACATCTGGCTGCCAAAATATTATAATACACTCAAACATTTAGGTATGTCCAGATTGCAGTCCTACAAACTATCCCTATACCTGCATTTTCAGAATACAAGGAAGAGATATGTCTTAGTACATATTTTTCATTTTTTAATCCCTGGTATCCCCAGCTGAGATTTTTGAGAATGAGATTTAGTCATGTTTTTGTTTGCAAATTGAATCAAGAATTCTAATTGTGAGTGAATGATGCTATACCTTCACCCTGACCTTATGAATCTATTCTGAACTCTAAGGCATTGTAGAGATGAATTGAATGAGACAAACAATTCAGAGAACACACTGAAGTTGTGATTATGTGGAAAACATATGAATTAATATAAATCAGGAGGTGGTGGAAGAGGATATAGTTCTCATGATATGTTTGGACCTTACAGTTTTTTCAGTGCTAGATTAAAGCTTTCCAAATTGCCTAGATATTTTGAAGAACATTGTTCAGTTTAATTCTTTTTTTTTCCCCTGCATAATTTTTCTTCACCATTCTTTCAAGGCTGAAAGAATGGCTCCTTGGTTTTTATTCTCCTTGCTTTAATGTAATTACATAATCTTGCAAAATATGTTAGACAGCAATTGTGGCTTTATCATTATTTTTTGTTTTATTGATGGCTTTTACCATACTTTTGCAGGCCATTCTGATGTGGACAGAAAAAGCAGTTAAGATATACAGAAAAAAATTGGATATCGACTCTACAAATAAGTATGGCTGCAGCCATTATTCCTAAACATGTTCTCTGAAGAATTTTCAAGCCTCGGAGTTCTGCTTTATTCATCTCTGTAAGGATCTGCCTCAATTCTCCCTCCTAAAAAAGCAGAACTCTGAAGGTAAGAACTTTTTGGCTGATGCCTAGTCTAGAATGTCCCAGTTCAAGAGCAACCAAGAGGAAGTAATTAACTCCATTATTCCTCCACCGCAATCCGCTTCTCAAATAACAACCAGATCGTGCGCGCACACACAGAGACCCCCTGCTGGCCTAGATGATCACTCGCTAAAGGAATTGAAGGAGAAATTGGAGACTGATGCCTGGTTTTAAAATAACAAATGTATATTAACCTTAAGGGGAGGATTAGCTTGGAAGGGTTCTAAGTTATACCTCCCAGGTGACCTCAGACTCCAGGTATTGCAATGGAATCATGATGCTAAGCAAGTGGGTCACTTTGGATTTTTAAAAACATTGCATCTGCTGCGGGGGCAATTCTGGTGGCCAAAAATGAAAAAGACATTGAGAATTATGTTAAGAGTTGTGCCACTTGTGCTACTATGATGAGGCATCCTGGAAAACCACCAGGATTTTTGCAACAATTTGCTAATCCCTCTCAACCTTGGGAGGAGATAGCAATGGATTTTATAGTGGAATTATCTGAGAACACTGTAATATGAACTGTGATTGATCTGTTTTCCAAATAGGTGCATTTTATCGCTTGCTTTGGGCTTCACCCTGTTTTTGAAGCACATATACTGACTCCATGGTGACCCAAAGTGGATTATTTCTGACAGAGGGATCCAGTTTACTGTTAAATTCTGGAGGGAGTTCATTAAACTGATTGGGTCCTCCCAAAGACTATTATCAGCTTTTCATCTGAATACTAATGGAGTTCAGGTATTATGTAAATTACCAGCAGACTAATTGGG
Source organism: Protobothrops mucrosquamatus (assembly GCF_001527695.2). Lineage (NCBI taxonomy): Eukaryota > Metazoa > Chordata > Lepidosauria > Squamata > Viperidae > Protobothrops > Protobothrops mucrosquamatus. The sequence continues at coordinate 356,339 of NW_015386509.1, read as the reverse complement.
CTGATATCTTGCCTTTTGCAAAGGAAGCCTACAATAATACTGTTCACAGTAACACTGGTCTCACCCCATTCAAAATAGTAACAGGCCGAGATCTTGTGTCCACGCCTAAGTTCCCACAGGAGCCTCCTACTTCCCAGGCTTTGGACCAATGGGTGACATCTTTCCAGGAAGTTTGGCTGAATGTGAAGAAGGCATTGACCAAGGCCACCAAGGTTTACAAGGAGCAAGCAGACAAACAACGCTCCCCTCAGAAACCTTTTTATGTTGGACAATTAGTTTATCTTTCAACAAAATATCTACGATTAAAGTTGCCCATTAGAAAACTGGGTCCAAAATTCCTTGGTCCTTTTCCCATCACAAAGATCAGAAACCCTGTCACAGTGGAACTGAAACTCCCACGATTGTTGGGAAAAGTTCACCCTGTGTTTCACTGCAGTCTATTAAACCTGTGCCAGAATCCTCTATGAGATCTGTCCCAAAGGAGCCACTGGGTCCAGTAGTGGTAGAGGGGGAGACACATTATGAAATAAAACGAATTCTTGATTCTAGGTTATACAAGGGAAAGTTTCAGTTCCTTGTTCAATGGAAAGGTTACCCCCTTTCAGAAGCTATATGGATGAACTGTACAAATGTGAAAGCAGATAGCTTAATAAAAAAGTTTTATGATAAATACCCTCACAAGCCTAGAGGGAATACTTAACCTGCTTTTTGTTTCCCCTGCAGGAGACTCTTTCTTTCTGAGAGGGCTAGACTGTCAACTCTACAAATGAGCATGGCTGCAGCCATTATTCCTACTCATTTTCGGTTGCCACATAGAATGGAGGGAGAGGGGTTACCAGGTGCTTTGCTACTCAAAATAATCTTTTGTCCCATGAAAACCAAGGTCATCAGCTGCTCCCAAGACTGCAGGCTGGATGTTGCATAAAAAGCCCGCCAAGAAGATGTATTGGGGGATGTAGTTGCTTGAATAGCCTTAGGGGTGGGATTTCTTAACTTTGTATTGGAGAATTGTTACATGTATCTCCAGACTTGGTTTCACTTTTGCCATGCTGATACTTCATAACTAATAAACATGTTCTTTGAGGAATTTCTAAACCTCAGAGTTCTGTTTTATTCGTCTCTGTATGTCGGAACCATGACATTGGAATTGTCATCTTATTTTGTAAAGATGTATAATTAAGCTGTAATTATAATGGGTTAAACTGGTTTATCTGTAGTTTATAAAACCTTCGTTAGCAGTCAACTTGTTTTTTCAATGCTTTGTTAAGATAGGTCACTCCACACTGCAGAGTCTTTAAGGCAGGGAAAAAGCTAGGAGATATTATTACATTAAATATGTTTGATTTGAAATAAACCCTCTGAAAAAAATGCAATGTTCTTTCTTTTTGTATTGGTTAATTGCTGCGGTAATTACAGTCAGTGAACAGTTTAGAAAAACTAAACTGCTAGCACATAAATGTTGACTCATCTGACTTCCACAATTAATTTACCAGTTATCTGAACAATCAAATATTATTGATACTTGGTACAAATTTCAAGCTATGCATAATTAAGACTATCTGATCTAGCCCATAAAATTCCAGAAGTATCCTAGAGGCACTAATGAGCTACTGTTATTTAACCCATTACTGCCATCATGTGGTAATGCAGTTTCTGCACTCTGCATCCAGCAGTCCTATACATTGTATGGGATCAGAATCTGAGATAATGAAATGATTATAAACTGGAATGATTTCCAATTTCATGCTGTTGTTGATCAATATCCACAGTATAATTTGGATGGTAAATGCATATTATTTATTCTTAAATATTNGTTCTCAATTTATAGAATATTTTAAGTCAGATTCCTGTATTTGCCTTTTTATTAGTTCCTAATATCATCACCAATTGTACTTTTTTGTGAAAAGAGTATCTGATGCTTATTTCATCAGATTAAACTTTATCATAATATTCCAGTTCTTTGATGGTCCCTACAATCAGCCAAATTCTGAAAAGATATATGGATGGTGGCTTTTCAAGGATATTAACAGTATGTTGGAGAAATTTGGGGGAATCAGTGGAACAACCTGCCTCCAGAAGCTGTGAATGCTCCAACACTGGAAGTTTTTAAGAAGAGACTGGACAGCTGTTTGTCCAAAATGGTATAGGGTTTCCTGCCTGAGCAGGGGGTTGGACTAGATGACCTCCAAGGTCCCTTCCAACTTTATTATTATTATTTTACTCTTAGTCTAAAACAAAAAGTTTGGAAAGTTGTATTGTAGTATAAATCTACTGTCCAGATTTTTTTTAAAAATGAAAATTGATTTCAGCTTTTTTCTTAAAAAGGACAATTATTTATATTACATTTATAAAAGATGTATTCAACTATTAGGAACCTTTTTCAACTAGAAAAGCAAGATAGGATCTGAAGATCTAAGTTACTACTTTTTTTAAAGCAATAAGCTTTAAAAAGTAATAAGCACTACATTACCCGTGTTTGTATTACCACAATGTGTTCTGCATGGGGCCACCTTTGAAGAACACTCAGAAGCTTCAATTGGTCTAGAAAACAAACATTTGGCCTTCTGTAAAGTACTGAAGACCTTCTCCACAAGCACTTTGATAAAATAAACTGTCACCAGTTTTGTTTTGTTTTTGTTTTAATTTGGTTTAATGGTTTAATAGTTTTAATATAGTTTTTAATATTATTTTAATTTGTTATTGGGAGCCACCCAGAGTTGCTAGAAGATGGGAATTTCTATAAGTGTTTCAAATAAATAAATAAATAAATGCTTCAATAAAAAAACATTTTCCTTGATCCTTTAAAATCTCTGTCCAATACATACTGTTTTTGATTATTATTTTCAAACATGTATAAACTAATTATGCCTATTACCTCCCAAAACCTAATTCTGTGTTTTGAAAGCCATTGGTATTAGTTTCATGACAGTATGTTCTAGATTTGGTACCGAGATTATAGTAGTGTTATCATATGAAAGATATAAAAAGAAAGTAAATTGATCTAGAAGTCCTATAGGTTTTCCTATATAGATACATATTAAAGCTCACCATGAAATTCTATAATAGCAAAAAGACAAAAAAAGAAAAGAAAAATATATTTCTAAGTGAGGGCAATGCCTTTTGTGAAAGCTCTTTGAAAGTAAAGGCTTTCCAGCTTCATGAGGTCTTGAATACCAGAGCTCCATTTGTTTCTTGAAAAGGATGGATAGCTCAGATAAAAGGAGCTGAAAAATAAGACAGCATGTTCACTCCTAATGATTTCATTGATACTTTCAATAAAAGTTTTCTTACATAATGACAAAAGAAAATTTGATAGAAAAATGGAATTAATACTATTGAGAAAGGCATTCTGCAATTGTGAAACCTGGTCTGACATTTCTGGACTCATGTTCTTTGTATCCTTAGCAAAAGACTGAAAATTAAAGAGCAGAATTAAATAATATATGGCCCACTAAATCTAATTATTTGAAGAATGATAATTTCACAGTAATAAGTAATAGAATCTATGATTTTGACAATCCTGTATGAGCTGCATTAACTAAACGAAACTTAGTTGTACAGCAGCTGAAAATTTGTTTGACTAAATAATGACAGATTCAGATATAATAATAATAATAATAATAATAATAATAATAATAATAATAATAATAATATTTTATTTATTTATTTTATTTTACAAAATTTATATGCCGCCCTTCTCCCCATGGGACTCAGGGTGGCTCACAGCATGTTAAAACAATATACAGAATTACCCCTTCTAAAAACCAATTAAAACCCAAATATTAGTGGCTGTGACTATTTAAAATCATTAAAAATTATCCCTATTTAAAATTCACCCTAGTGAATTTTAAATAGGGATAATTTTTATTATTATTTTATTATTTTATTATTTTTATTATTATAATAATAATAATAATAATAATAATAATAATAATAATAATAATAATAATAATAATAATAATAATAATAATAATAATAATAATAATAGTAAAGTTGGAAGGGACCTTGGAGGTCATCGAGTCCAAGCCCCTGCTAAGGCAGGAAACCCTACACCATTTTGGACAAATGGCTGTCCAGTCTCTTCTTAAAAACTTCCAGTGTTGGAGCATTCACCACTTCTGGAGGCAGGTTGTTCCACTGGTTAATTGTTCTAACTGTCAGGAAATGTCTCCTTAGTTATAGGTTGCTTCTCTCCTTGATCAGTTTCCATCCATTGCTTCTTGTCCTGCCTTCAGGTGCCTTGGAGAATAGCTTGACTCCCTCTTCTTTGTGACAGCCCCTGAGATATTGGAACACTGCTATCATGTCTCCCCTCGTCCTTCTCTTTGTTAAACTAGACATACCCAATTCCAGCAACCGTTCCTTATGTTTTAGCCTCTAGTCCCCTAATCATCTTTGTTGCTCTTCTCTGTACTCTTTCTAGAGTCTCAGCATCTTTTTTACATCGTGGTAACCAAAACTGGATGCAGTATTCCATGTGTGGCCTTACCAAGGCATTGTAAAGTGGTATTAATACTTCACATGATGTTGTTCTATCCGTCTGTTAATGCAGCCCAGCGCTGTGTTGGCTTTTTTGGCAGCTGTACCACACTGCTGGCTCATATTTAAGTGATTGTCCACTAGGACTCCGAGATCCCTCTCACAGTTACTACTATTGAGCAAAGTACCCCCTATACTATACCTGTACATTTGGTTTTTCTTGCCTAAATGTAGAATCTTACTTTTTTCACCATTGAATTTCATTTTGTTAGATAGCACCCAGTGTTCAGGTCCTCCTGTATCTTAAGCCTGTCTTCTGGAGTGTTGGCTATTCCTGCCAGCTTGGTGTCATTCGCAAATTTGATGAGTTCCCCATCTATCCCCTTGTCCAAATCGTTGATGAAGATGTTGAAGAGCACTGGGCCTAGAACAGAGCCCTGGGGCACCCCACTACACACTTCCCTCCATGTAGATGCAGTTCCATTGAGGACCACATGCTGAGTACGGCCGGTCAGCCAGCTACAAATCCATCTGGTGGTGATGCTGTCTAACCCACATTTTTCTATCTTATCAAGTAGTTGGTTGTGATCTACTTTATCAAATGCCTTACTGAAGTCCAAGTAAATTATATCCATAGCATTCCTCTGATCCACTAATTTTGTCACTTGGTCAAAGAATGCAATAAGGTTTGTCTGGCATGATTTGTTTTTGACAAACCCATGTTGGCTTTTAGTAGTGATTTTTTTTGCCTCTAGGTGTTCGCTGATTCGTTGTTTGATTATCTTTTCCAGAATCTTCCCAGGTATTTAGGTCAGGCTGATAGGTCTGTAATTTCCTGGATCCATTTTTTTTTTCCTTTTTTGAAGATGGGAACTACATCAGCTCTTTTCCAGTCCTCTGGTAGTTCCCCAGTGCTCCAAGATCTTTCAAAAATATAGTTCAGTGGTTCTGAGATCACATCTGCCAGTTCCTTGAGAACCTTGGGATGTAATCCATCTGGTCCTGGTGATTTGAACTCATCTAGGCTGGTCAGGTGCTCACTTATCATTTTCTTGCTTATCTTAACTTGTGTTTCTATACTGTTTTTTATGGCACTATTTTTGATAGGTTGGTCTGTTTTTTCCCTTCATGACTTTAATTAAGATTGTTTGACTATTGATTGTTGCAAAAAAAATTCTTCATAACATGTAAGGGACACAAAGTGAACAGCAGTATCATAATATTACAAAGCAATCCATTTCTTAGCTCACCTATTTTCTGTAGAAATTATAAAAAAATAAATTCTGGTAGAAATATCCTTTAAACTGATAATTTGCTTTCCAGTGATACAAATTACTTAGTTCAAAATTACAGGTTTTGGGATGCTAAGTGATCACATTGCTACTGTTCTTTGTCCCTCCTGGCCTATGGAAAATGAAAAACTAATACAAACATTTCTCCTTGGAAAGCCTGAACATGCACAATATTTGTGATTATATGCAAGCCTGAGTAGAAAAACATTAGAGACTTGGTTATTCTGAACACCAGCATTCGTCCATTTTTGGCTTCTTAAACTAAGACTTTTGCTTTTATTTCTTAAGTGACTGACATTTAAATATTGGTAGCTTGTAAACTTCTAAAATGAATGGCAATGTTGAAGAGTAAAGCAACTTAGTTTTGATATATATTTGCTAAATTTAAGTTGATTTTGTAGGGAATACAATAGATTGTGTCATACATTTTGAGGAGAATCTATTAAAACTGAACAGTTTCAAATGAAAGTTCAAAAGAATAAAGTTGTTCATATTTTTATACAGGAAAAATTATTTCTGGATATTTTAACTAATTATTCTATATCTTCATATAATAAGGAATCAAAAATATTAGTGAGGTTTGATTTCTACATTTATACAAGTGAACTCATGGTACTAAACAACTTTTCCTATAATAGTGATCATGTCACTATTGCTGCCCCAATGAGCATAAGGAATGCAGTAGAAAATGATGGAGATCAAGATAAACACTTATGTAATTTCTAACTCATTTGCCACTTAATTTTATCTTGAGTAGTGAAATGAGTTTGTTTTGTAACTAATAGTAGTTAATTGACCTAGTGTTAGTAGTTTATTTTCAGAGTATTATAATTTCTTATTCTTTTCTTTACATAAATCCTCTTATTTATCTGACTTGATGAGAATGTTTTCACTAATCATTAAGTAGGTAATCATTATAAATGCCATCCCTTTATTGAATACTATTTGTATTTTCAAATTATTTTTAAGGAAGGATCACAAGTAATTCCTGTGTTGATTGAAATTAAATCTGATATCCAATATCCTCTATGTTCTATTTAGCTTGAAAGTTTCATTTCATTCTATTAAAAAAGCAAAGGTATTGTAACTATATATTGCTGGATGGGGAATGAAGATGAAATTTTCCAAAAAGTTGTCAAGATAAACGGGATCTGTACAAAGGATCAAGATATTTCTAGAGCTCTGGAGGAAGAAGGATTTGCACTCTCATACAGATATCAGTATGCACACCTACCTCTATCATCTTCTCCATTTCTCTCCATCTCTCCCCCCCCTCTCGCTACAGTATATCTATATCTATTTAAAAAAATGTGCCCCACTTAAAGCAAAGTATCCACATGAAAGCAGCAGTGATGTTCAATTACAAATGTACTTTCAACAAAAATATCAGGGTGTGATTTATAATTAGAAGCATCTTGAAAATAAATCTTCCTCTTTTTGTTTAAAACTGCCACTACTCGATCCATCAAACTTTAAAATCTTGTTGTTGATTAATTGTACTGTCTCTTGCCATTTCTGACAAGAATGCTTTAAAAAATCAAGGCTATATTATTCAACATACTTTCTAAATAAGATGCTTTCCCCAGCTTGCCAAATTCAATCACTCTAGAGCTCACAAACAAATGGGTAAATTTGGGATTTATTGCAGAACTATTAGGATATAATTTACTATGGCTCAGGCATGCTATTCTATTTTCTGCATTTTCTGGATGAGGAAAAGAAAGTAGAGATATTGTAAACTAAACTAGAACATCAGGGAATAAAAAGCTTGCTTCACAGCAAACTATTTAATTTAACTAATTCCATACTATGAACATCCAGTTATTTTCAAGTGGAAAGATGATGGTCTTTCAAAGAAAAGTCTAGTGTTAGGAGAAGTCAATGTAGAACTTAGTAATACTGGCTGAAAGGGGGCTGGTTTTGAGTGTGTGTGTGTGTGTGTGTGTGTGTGTGTGTGTGTGTGTGTTTCATGGAGAAATATTACATTAATATCTGCACATTTTTAATGTCATGTATCAGGACACGAAGCTGAGCTTGAAGACATTAAAGCGAATACCAGCATTGGCAGTGAAATCATTTGATGGGATAATTCTTTCTTTAAAATAAAACTCAAATTAACAATAAGCAACATAGTTAAAGACTTTTTAAAAATTTAGCAGAATTAGCATAGCCTTTAATAAAGTCATATATACAAATATACAGAATATAGGTGTATTCTGTAGAGCAGGAACCCTCAACTCCTGGTCCATGGACCGGCACCAGTCTGTGGCATGCCAGAAACCAGTCCACATGAACAAGTGAAACCCCATTGCAGGATGCAGGCAGCACGCAAAACCATGCGCCCACCCCCCAGGTCTGCAGAAAAACTCTCTCCATGGAACTGGTCCCTGGTTCCCAAAAGGTTGGGGGCCATTGCTGTAGAGAAAGAAGAGGCAGTGCAGAGTCAAAAGAGGATTTAGCCTGAATGTGTCCACAAATGTTCCAAGTCCACTCCCCACCCCCCTTTGAATGCTGTTGATTCTTATCTAGCTAATGTGATGCTGTTAGTTGACTAGATTCTTGTGTGTAGGCTTGAGCAATAAATCTTCTTAACTGAAACTTAATGTATAGTCTTGATTCTTTGATCCTGTTTTAAATAATACTGTCTATACAAAACAGCATAGTTTTGGTATATAATTAGACTAGAACATTTCCCATATATACATAAAATTATTTGTATTGCACTAAGTAAATGACTAATTTAAGCTTTACTTGCACACATTATTTTTGAATTATACTCATAGAATTCTTGGTATTTGGAGTCCTAAGGACATATTAGCCAGTTTGGTGTAATGATTAAGGCATTCAGGTTAGCACTTGAGAGACAATGAGTTCTAGTTCCACCTTAGGCATAAAACCTGCTGGGTGACATTAGGCTAATAATTGTTTCTCAGCCTAATCAAGGCCATTGCCAGGAGTTAACAATGAGTTAAAGGCACACATACAAACACAAACACAAAAAAGACATATTGAGAAATCATTCAGGCTAATTACATGACTGGTTCAAAAAGTACTCATTGTTGTTCTCCATGTTCTTTCAAAGTCTTTCAAAGATCAAGCAGGATTTTAAAAAATCTTGGTAAAACATGAAACATTCTAATTTTTCTGGATGAAACAGTTTGAAGTTTTGTTCTCAAATATGGCAATAAATATTTTAAAGTACTTTTAGTAGCAAAATTATTTGTAGCATTTCTGATTTCTTGTATGCCGGTTTGCATAATCTATGATTTAGCAAATTGAATATAATTTGCTGAACAGGATTGACATTCATGAAGTCTGATAAGCCTAAAAGTGGGTTCTGCCAATCTGAAATTGCAAAAATAATTAGCACCTGACAGCCATTAAGTTTCATGTACTACAAGACATGCATGTTTACTCTTCACAATTGTCAATTTAGGTTCTCTGTGCAAGATCCAAAATAGATTGCACAAACTATATGTAGCCCAAAATTTCGCTTTTAGAAAGGCTCATAGCAACAAATAAGGGATATGATAATTTTTATTTCAGATTTAGGGGAAGGCTAAAGAAGTAATATAAAATTGGTATATAACTATACAGAACTCTAATAACATTTTTTTTCTTATTTTGGTCTATGCTAACCAATCACATTGTAATTGTTGTAATCTTGACAATGCATTTTCAGAAGGCACAAAAGAGTATGATAGGTGCTCAGATTATACATGCATGGTCTAAAATACTGAATAATTGATACTGATTTATTGATTATGTGCCATCAAGCCAGGGCTGACTCTTAGCATCCACTTAGATTTTCTCAATGACAATATGTCCCTAGCCAGGGTTTTGAGGTCCAATCCATTTACCATTGTAACTGAGTCTATCCAACTTGCTACTGGTCATTCTCTTCTTTTTCCTTCCACCTTTATCAGCATTGGAGCCTCATCCTTCATCTATGCAAAGTAAGATTTTGTGGGGAAACAGGATATAAAATAATGGACATAGTAGACAATATTTATTGTTAAAACTACTCTAGATATCAATTTTTTATTTTTAGAAATATAGTCTGACAGCAGATCTTGACTAATCTCAGAAGCTAAGGCTTATCCAGTCAAGTAAAATATGAAAGGTGGAAACTCAGGGCAAGGTTCAGATTAAGAGGTCAAAAACACAGAAGCCAGCAATGTATATTACTGCCAAGAAAACTGCATGGGTAAAATGAACTGGAGTTAAGTTTTGCTGGAGAGTGTCTTTAACTTAGTTGAATCTTTTTTTTTATTACTATTATTGTCATCTTCTTTACTACTCTGTTCACTTACTTATTTTCCACAGTTCAATTTGTCAGTGGCATAATTGATCAATGGATGCAGAAGTAACTACTGAATATTTTGATAATATTACCAGTCACAGTAATGAAGAAATAACCTACAAAAATGAGAAGTGAGAGATTAGTGTCAATTGTAATAAAAGTCTTGCTATCAGATTGGGCATTAGTAGATGGTCAATGCAGATCTCCTTTCTTACATCAGGCTTGCTAGGATTATTTTCAGAAACTATTTATTTAATCTATTTGTATGCCAATTTAGTCATGAAGACAATTCTATATATTAGGACTAAAAATAACCACATAATAATAAATAATGTATCAATAAAATTGAAATAAAATGTAGTTACTGAGGTAACTGGACTGTCTCTGCATCATTTAATAATTTAATTCATAATACAATTCAACATAATCCCTACTTCATGTAATCTCCTTATCCTGTCTAATCCATTCTTAGTAGAGATGGTAATGAATGGAGTCCAAAAGTCGGAAATCCTTCTGGCTTCAAAATGTGAGTGGATTCCTTACAAAGTATGGCAATCTGGAACAGCAGTGCATCAAAATGTGTTCTTATTGGTTTCTATGTCATATTTTGAAACTCTGAATAGACATTTTGTATATGATATGGGCTATTCCTAAAGACTGCTCCCATAACTTATCAACAATGTGTTGCATCACAATAATATCTAAAACTGTATTTAATGTTGCATCTTAACATTCCATTAAATGTACCCCTCTAAAAAACCCAAATCTAATTCTGAAAAGCTGTAAAAAACCAAAAATATTAATTTATTTTTCTAAATCTGATTAAGGTTAAATAGCATTAATTAAGAATTTATCAAGAGGAATAATTCAAGATACTGGAATACTGCATCCAGTTTTGGTCACCACGATGCAAAAAAGATGTTGAGACTCTGGAAAGAGTGCAGAGAAGAGCAACAAGGATGATTAGGGGATTGGAGGCTAAAGCATATAAGGAAAGGCTGCTGGAATTGGTTATGTCTAGTTCAATGAAGAGAAGGACGAGGGGGGACATGATAGCAGTATTCCAATATCTCAGGGGCTGCCACAAAGAAGAGGGAGTCAAGCTGTTTTCCAAGGCACCTGAAGGCAGGACAAGAAGCAATGGATGAAATCTAATCAAGGACAGAAGCAACCTAGAACTAAGAAGAAACTTCCTGACAGTTAGAACAATTAACCAGTGGAACAACCTGCCTCCAGAAGTGGTGAATGCTCCAACACTGGAAGTTTTTAAGAAGAGACTGGACAGCCATTTGTCTGAAATGGTATAGGGTTTCCTGCCTGAGCAGGGGGTTGGACTAGATGACCTCCAAGGTCTTTTCCAACTTTATTATTATTATTATAAGATGTTTCTGTTATATTTAATCATTGTTGAACAATGCTGAAAATCTCAAGGCAACAGCACAGAATGAAATCCATGTGTGATTGATGGAAGTTAGCCTTGTTGTGTGAAGAAATGATGCAAGGTTTTCAGACAAGTTTTTAATGTGCAATCATAGACTGTATTTTATGAAGGGACTAGACATTATTGTTTTCTGTCTAATCTCGCCATCTTTTCTCATTACTTATTGTGCTGTTTTCCTTTCCAGAAAAAAAAAAGATTTACAGAAAAATGGTAGGAAAATTAAAGAGAAAAAGATAATATAACGAGTACTATCTTTCTGTTATTTTGGATGACCTCCAATTTTAATAAATCATAATTACTCAGAACTGCTCAGAGGTTTCCTCTGCTATCAATTTTCATTTATCAGATTCTTCTTGTCAAAAGCATTCTTGTTCTTCATATCTTCAAACACTTAAATAAAGTCATGGGTAAGGTATTATGGTATAATTCCGTAAAACAGGAATCAGAATTTACAAATACATAAAATAGGAATTATGTATTCAAGATGTAACAGTGAGCAGAACACCAGCCATTTTCTCTCAGGAAGACTAAAAATCTCTACAAATGACAATAAGTTCTTTTCTCTTACTTATCCACAATTTATGGAGGCAGAGGGGCTTACATCCTAACCTTGTAGTTTGACATTACCTTGTTTCAAAAATACCTGTACATTAGTTTTGACGGACTGCACTAGGAGTCATCCACAGGGAGAAACCTCATTCCTATATTCATCATTGCTCTTGCTTTTTTGAAAAAGGATGGATAAGGTTTTCATCTGTACATAAAAGATGGGTGTTGTAGTGGGGGAGAGATAGAAAGAAAGGAGAGAGGATTTTAATTATATAACCGAAAACAATTTACTCCTAAGGAAAAATATAGAAAGACTGTATCAGTTCCATGTTTGCTTTGAGATTAGTCAATTTAATTCCTGAGCAAATCTCCTGGGGAATAGGAAAATAGAAACTCAACACATGAAGGATGGTCTTAGGCACAGTCCATGAGGAGGTACATAAGGCAGCAGTACTTTAGCTGGAAATTTATTTTATTTTTTTCCGGCACTACCAGTAGTATTGTATTTGTAACACTAAGAGTAATGTACTCCTCCATTAATAAAAGTACTTTTATAAGAATGAATTACATCTTTCATAAATTAGTAAAACTATAATTATTGCAATTAAACAACGGCCTCCCACAAGGCTCTGTAATGGCACTTATACTATTCAATTTATACATATCAGATATGCTGGCGACAAGGAGATGCAGATTTGGATAAGCTGATGATTGGGCCACAGCAGTGCAGGAAAAATAGATCAAGGTGGCAGACAGCCTCCTGTCCAAAGATCTTAAAAACTTGGGAAAATTCTTCACTGACTGGAGGTTCACTTCTAGCACCAGCAAAATGGTAACTATGTGCTTCTATCTTAACAACAAAGTAGCATATGAAGCCCTGAAGGTCTACTTATATTGATTTATAATTTATTCCCTTATAATCCCCATCCAAAGTACCTTGTAGTCAGAATGGGACATTTTAGGCACTCTTGGCCATGCCTCCTTCGCCTCCAGCCACTCACCTCAGCTCATTTACAACGAAGTTTTCTCCTCTGCTGGTCCTCCCCCAATTCTCCAAGGTCAATAGGTCCCTTGCCCTCCACCCTTTGCCCTTTGTCCCTGCCCATTCGCCCAGACACCATTTGATCCCAGCAGCCACAGTACTTTTTTTTTTTAACAAAATCTTGCATCACATGCTGCCCCCATCACCACAATCCCTGCAATCACACACTATCAATTGCATGTTATCCCCTCAGCACCATTGCTCTTGCCTGCCACTCAATTGGCTGGCAGCTATTTGTCTCGTGCATCCAAAGTTCCAGGTGAAACAGTGTCTGCGCGAATGGACAGGGATAAAGGGCAAGGTATGGAGGGCGAGGGGCCCATTGGCTATGAAGAATGGCAGCCAACAGAGGAGGAAAGCTGGCTGTAAATGGGCTGAAGCATATGGCTGGAGGCAAAGGAGGCACGGCCAAGGGTCCATGCCTAAATATTCTAACCCCCCTTGGAGTAACATTAGATCTGATTCTCTCCTGTAAGATGCACCTAGACAAGAGCATCAAAAATCAGTACTAGGAACAACATACTCCAGAAATTATGTGGAACTCAATGGGAAGCTTCAGCTGCCAACCCAGGTCATTAGCACTAGGGTTGGTCTACTCTACAGCAGAATATTGTGTCCCTGTATGGCTTAAGAACTGCCATACCAGTAAGTTAGATGCCAGACTCAGTGCTTATAATCCATAAGGATTATAAATGGATGTATTAAAACCACTCCAACTTGCTGACATTCTGTTCTGAGTCAAACAGCACCACAAGCTTTCTGAAGGCAAGATGCACTAGTGAGAGAATACAGAAAAGTTATGAATAACTCACTCCTACCGGTACATACCAACCTTCCTCATTAATCAGATGTAAGGCTCAAATCCAAGAAACCCACACTGGCACTTGCACATCTGGACAACAACTTTAACATTGATTCCCAATGAAAAGCCAAATAGGTGGCTGAATGCCCAGTCATAGGAAGACATACAAATGTGGTGAATATCTGTAGCCCGGGTGTAGGATGAGGGTGAAGGTTCATTCTCAAAGCTTGTAGGTTGGTTTCCAAATGTGTCGTTACCAAGCTAGGTAACATCTTTAGCGGAATTTAGAAGAGACATATAAATGACACCACAAAAGAGGTGCCAGGCTTTGAATTACATGTCAGCAATGGACAACTCTGAATAGGATTCACACATGACACAGTATCTGCTGGAACTCTCTGTATAAACAGGGTATAGTATCGTCCCCTCAGTGTTACTGCAGGGTCTCATGTCAAACTCTAGATCTCATCGTGACTGGCTGTAAGATTGGGGCATATTCCAATCCAGCATCTGATTTTTTTAATATAAATGATGCTGTGCTTCAATGGGTAGATGGCCTAGACCATTGGTACTGAATATAGATCTTTTTAACATTTATATTTTATTGTGTTTAGTAATTTAGGTGAAATGTTAATATATATTTCAAGTCCATATATGATATGCCATATGCTAGATAAATAACTATATCTTAAAATAACATACATTAAGAAAAAATCTCAGTTTACGTTTTCATGTAACTATGTTGAGTTTTTTATTATTTTAAAACAGGACACATTTTTAAAGACAATTCTAACAAAGAAGTGTAGAATGATACTGTACATATAACACTGCATATATAAAAAGATGGTGATTTCCAGTTAGTAGATAGTGTTTTCATGTTATTATCTAATTTCAAAGCAAAGAACAATGAATAATAAATCCAATCAATGAACATACAAGTAGAGACATGCTAAGAAATATTCTCTCATTCTTAAATTTCAGTTGAAAATGTAGAATCATAATCAAGACCGTGTGGCTCAAGAAATAGATGTAGAGCAGATTGCAATGTCTAATACAAGGATTTTTTTATATAATTTGAAGCTTTATAATAATTCATTCCTTCAGGAAAAAAGAAAGGGTCTAAACAATCCAGAATAAACCACAGAAGTACAATTTTTGAAAAAAGAATAGACTACATTTTTTAAAAAAAAGATAAAGTTTTCCTCCTAAGCTGAGCACATAATTAGAAGTGATGTCAGGCTTATATGAAAGACATCAGAGAGATTTAATGATCTTTCAGAATGTAAGAATAATAGGAACAAAGAGCATGAATTAACATGTTCAAAAATAAATGAATCAAGCATCTATATCAGCTATGGCATAGCTGGCAATTGCTAGTTAGCAGTAGAAAGAAAAAAATGAATATAAAATTCTGATTTGCATGTCCTTCTGACTGCCAAACAAAGTTAAAATAAGAACAACTATATTTACATTAACATATGCAAGTTATAGCATGAGATAACTTTTTGTGCAAAGACTAACATTGATTTTAGTCTTTATTGCATTTAGAACATTGATGGTGAAGCTTTTGGGCTCAACATGCCAAAAATTTGGAAAATGCCTAACTCATGTCTGTAAAAAAAAACCCCACATACCAATTCTCATGCAGTTTCCAAAATCCTGCAAGAATAAGGTGTGTTTTATACAATAGTTGTGTTGGGTGTTGTTGAATGCTAGTGTGTCACCCAAAACGTTGTGCCATGACACCTTTGACACATGTGTCATCACTAATTTAGAATAAAGCTATCTATTCTTGCTACAAAGTTTGAAATAGTCTGGAATAATTTACTGTGTAATTCATGGCATTACCATAAAGTTATCTAACAACTGTTACAAAATCTGTGAAACCTTGAGAGGAAAAATGTAAATATTAAGAATATGTTATCTAATTTGGAGAAGCAAGGAACTATTAATCATCTTTCAGGATCTATTCAAATGGTCATTGGCTTTGCCTTCCAAATTGTCAGTACCATTTTTACACAACTGTGTGGTGATCTACTTGAACTGCTCAGTACTTTGTTTGGTTTGCTAAGGGGAAGTGCTAAAACTGGCAGCCAGCAGTATTCCTGGAGAGTCAGACTGACAAAAACAGAATGATGGTATCATGACAAAAGCCCCACCTCTTTTATATGAGTGCTGTCATATCACATGTACAGTGAAAAGGGTGAAGGAGATACTGCTCTTGCTCCCTCCTTTTTTATCAGTAAGAGGCAAAAAAAAACCCCAAAAAACCCTGCAGCAGCAGAAACAAAAACTTTCACAATATGGAAGTACAGGAAGCAGAATTAAGAGGGAAATACTGTCAAGGAATTATGGTACCCCGTCTTCATAAGAGAAAGAGAAATCTTATGAGTTAAGAAATGGAATGGGAAATCACTGTTATGCAACTAAAGAAACGATGCAATAAATCTATCATTAGAGCACAAGTCAACCTCTAAAATTAATCATCTCAGCATGCAGAAGCTCTATGTCATTATAGGGATCCATTAGAATGGTAATAGTCCCAGAATGGTACCACCCTTATGTGTTATTTAATTATATTCAGCTGCACACACACATACACAAAGATTTACTAGTTAGTCAGTATGTAGGACTAAAGATTGGGCTTATGCAAGCAACTATCTTTTGCAACTCAGTATGCCTCATCAATATACAATGAAACATCCCCACAGGACTTTCTAAAAAGACAGTATGCTATTAGAACACCTTAAATAATGATCCCAGTATACATTTCAGTATACATTGTAGTAGCTTTAATCAGTCTTAAAAAAAAGAAAACCTCTTTCCAAGGAACCTTAGGGAATTGCATTACAGTACAAGAAGGGACAAGAATTTTCAATTAGAAATTCCTATTTCCACATAAATTCCTTGAGTTGTTTTATAAAGCCATGGAAGCTCACAGTATTTTCTATTTAGTTAGCTTAAGGGAGTTCTAAAATCTGTGAATGGAAATTTAGTTTACAGTATTAAGAAGATTTTCAATTATTTCTAAGTTTCCAATGAGCAGAAAGAGGATATATATACAGTGCATTCAGAAAGTATTCAGACCCCCTTCACTTTTGTTAATTTTGTTATGCTGCAGCCTGATTCTACAGTTGTTGAAAATCATTTTTTCTCATTAATCCACACTCAATACCCCATAATGACAAAGTGAAAATAGAATTTTAGAAATGTCTGTAAATTTATTAAAAAGAAAAAACTGAAAGATCACATTGGCATAAGTATTCAGACCCTTCACTCACTACTTTGTTGAAACACATTTGGCAGCAATTACAGTCTTTTTGGGTATGACACAACATACCTAATATTTCAGAACTGGATACAATTATGTATGATCTCTTGAAGCCAAACTTTCAGATTATTAAATATTTTCCTCATTTATTAATGACTTGGCAAGGTGGATTCTTTTGAATAAGATTCTTGAGAAGAAATTATTATGTAGATATGAATCTATATAAATAAATAACAAATTAACTGAGCAAATAATGGTGTTGAGATTTTGTAACAATTTTGCAGCACATATATACATGAATTCCCTTCATCTGGGTCTGAAGCCCAACCAAATGTTCTTTGTGATTGATCATGATTTTCAATCAGTAGGCACATCTATTGCATATCCCCTTTCCATGCATATCTTCTGGAAGCCAAGTGGGGTAAATGTTAAAACATGCATCATGACATTATAGCAGAAGTACTGTAATTTCAATCTTATATCAGATATCACAGGAAAGAGCTATGTAAGGGTAGGATTTGTATTTAAGATATTAATATCTGTGTGTCATAATTATTGGCTCCTCATGGCTTGCTGCAGATGTCGCTGACCTTTGCTCTGACCTTTATAATTCCAATTATATCAAAGTATACTAAAGTGCATAGTTAGGTATTTACAAATTTTCCTGAGCTTCTAGTCTTCTACTTTATGCAAGTGATTTATTGTGATTTATTAATTGCAATGTTTGTGATCTTGGCAATAATATTATCTGTCTTTACAGTTTTATATGCAAGACTGTAGAGCAATACATACATTGCTACATGTACTATGATCAGAACTTATTCACACTATATATGTTAAAAAATTAATATCTTATAATGTTCTTTCATATAGGTAAATATCTATATAGTGTTCTGTCATACAGGTAAATATCTATATAATGTTACTTTTACTTTATGGTATGATGAGATATTCAGCCAAATACATTCAACATTACATATTAGAAAAAAACTGTTGTTTTAAAGACTAAAGTCTAGCTACAGAGAACAAGTCTGTGCTAGTTACTAGATATTAACTAACTGGAAATGTCTGGAAAATAACCCCCTTAGAAGCTATGATTTATATACCCTGAAGGATATTGCTTTACAGAAGCTCATATTTTTAAAAATCCTTCCAGATTATTTTCTTTAATAGCAGCCACTATGTTCACATTTATTAGCACGCTGTAAATCAAATCTAGAGCTGAAGTTTATTTGTGAGACTTTTTCCTGCTGTTGGCAATTACCTCTCTGATCTAAAGTCAATGTTATAGCACCACACTTCTGCAGATTTTAAAATAAGTGACATCAATTCTTTCTTGTGCTTTTATCTTCTTTTTTTTTAACCCATCCAATCAACCTAATATCCCAAAGTGCTGAAATTGCTGGTCAGCATAGCTTTCTCTTTTGACACAAACACTGGACATCTCTTTACATATTCAACCATGTCAAAAGAGAGCAATATATGGAACCATTACATTTTTCCTGAACATAAAACTCAGGAGTACATCCATAATGTGTTCTTGGCAAAGATGTAGAAGCAAATCGTCACTGCTTTCTTTTCAATTGTCCACCCTGCTTCCCATTCCCTTCTTCAATTTTTCAATCTAATTTATAGGACCAACCCTAATTCTTCCCTGTTTTTAAGTTTTTCTTCAACAGTTTGTTTGATTAGAAGCAAACCTCTGCCTCCATTTCTGTGTGGCAGAAGACATTATCTATGAGTATTACTATGGGGATCCAATATATAAGGAGTAGCCATCAGTTTTCTTTTCTTTTTTTAATCCAAACTGTCCATTTCAGCTTGTTAATAATTTCAGCTAGTGTATGTTTTTTTGTTTTTGTTTTTTGCTCACAATTTTCTACTGTATTATATCGTATATTGGGGCTTAAAGAATGACTTTCCCAAGTTATCCAGTGAGCTTTTGTGGCTAAGAAATTGGATCTTCCCACTTCTAGCCAACATTATAATCCATATACTTCATTGGCTTTCTATAATATCAAAAATAATAAAATTGGGTTATACAATTTATTGCAATCACATTTTAAACAGAAAATTAAGTAGGAGTTGCAAATCCAGAAGGACCCTCAAGTCATGAATCATTTACCACAGAGACACCATTATTATTAATTTATATTATTAACTAACACAGTATTAAAACAAAGTTCTCAAACATGGCAAAGATGCTCCAGCAGAGAAACTAGCAGGATCTGACTGGTGAACGAGAATGTGATGTTCATTAATTACTGGGAACTGTTTGGACCCAAAATTTGGTGGGCCAATCAGAATCATTGAAGGGTGGCTCAACTTCTGTCTCCTCTTCAGCGAAGTTGATGGCAGTAGGAGTTGTTTACAATCCCTCAGCCCTGCCAACACCAATGCCTGCCTTTCCTTGGCCTTCCCTTGTCACATGGTCGTTCTCCCACAACTGCTCCTACTCCTATCCCTAACCCTAACCTTTTCTTTCTCCCTCACACCAGGCCCGGTTACCCAGCTCAGCTTCCCCCATTCCATAATTAACTAGCAAAATTAGATAACTATTGTTTACAATTTAAAATCTCTTCTTATTATACAATTAGGAGATAATTTGATTAAAATCATGGCCATTCTGCCTTATTTGAATTTTTACCTTAGAAACCTACTTTCTAGCCTCAAAAATAAAGTTTTTTAACAGAGGGATTATGGAATATATATGTGCTGTGTGTCTGTGTTTCATAACACAAATATAATATTTTCTGGAATGGAGATCAAATTAGATCTCATGCCTTGTTTAGAATGCCAATATTCAAATAATCTAAAAACAAAGTGTCTTAATCAGTACAATAATAATTTTAATCATCATTAAAAAAAGCTTTCATCTGTGAATAAAATGCAAAGGCATACAATAATTAGTGCTAAAAAGAAAAAAAAATCTGTAGTGACAACCATAATCATAACTACAAACATCCTCTGTACTTAAATAAATCAACAGACAGAAAAAACTAATGTTTGAATAAAATTAAAGGGAAAGAAACCCTTCTTTTTATGGATTCTTGGTTTAAGCATGCCATGGAGAGTTATTTTTTTCCCTACCTCTTAAGATATGAGCATGAGAGAAAGAGAAAAGAGAGAGAATGAGAAGTGGAGAGGAATAAACCCTATCTTCATGAAAATATGTAACTACTATAAAATATACCAAATTAAACCTCCCAGGTGTATAACTCATTTCTCAATAAACCATTGTGATATTCCTGTGACACTCTAGATACCCATTTATTGTTTATAACCTAGCTCTTTCTGGGTCATAGAATTTCCTCACAAACAATATCCAGTATCTCTGTTCCTCTCTATATATTTTGCTGTCTCCCTCCATTAATTGGCTATGTGCAGTGGTGGGATTCAGCCGGTTCACACCACTTCAGCAGAACCGGTAGGTAGTTTTTTGTTGCCCAGGCCCAGAATGGACTTCTGGAAGTGACATTCACACAGAGAACCAGTTGTTCACATATTTGAATCCCACCACTGGCTATGTGGTATGATTAATTAAAATATGGAAAGATAGTTTGATTTGCTTCCTCCCTCATATTCCAAGACTTTTGCACTCCTAAGTTGTTTTAATGTATTACCACAATCATACATGTGACAGAAATTCAGAAGTACATCACTATGTACTGCTTATTTTTCAGCACCTCATTTTGACTCTCCTCCAAGTTCTGGCATCAGGGAGATGTGGTAAAAGAAATAGGGTGTTCGTCAGTGGAGGGGGGAGAGCCTTCCTTTTCTGGCCACCTTGATAAAACAGGCACAGACTGACAAGCAGTTTGCACAGCAGAGAAGTGTTAGCTGAAGTACAAAGAAATTCTCTGGTATCTGTAAGAGAATTTCCTTCCTCCATTGCTCCACTATTACTGTTCCACAGCATATGGGCAGATGCTGAGAGCTTGAACCCTACTACTACCCAAGCTAAAATGATCATGAAAGGAAATCACCAGTGTCTGAAAGGGAGGGCCAATAGGGGCCAATGGGAACTAGGCTGCTGTTGTCACTGAAGGACATCAATTATGCATACAGCAATTCTTATGTCAAAAGATGGAAAGCACCAAATTTATATATCAGCTAAATATGTTAGGCATTCTGAGCTATGGATGAGGTAAAGACTATGTCATGAGGAAATTCCTTAAAAGATGGTTAGCAAGGCATCTTCAAGCCAAAGTTAAAGAGCTGCATGGATAATCCATTAGCTGTGGACATATACCCACACTTCATTTATTACAATCGTTCTTTAAAAATCCAGAGAGAGAGAGAGAGAGAGAGAGAGAGAGAGAGAGAGAGAGAGAGAGAGNAAAACAGCTGCTTAATTTTGGCTCAGCTGATTTCTGCATCTTTGAGATGGTAATATGGCATCATATTCTTGCCAGCACTGGGATTACTTAAATCATTTGAATTCAAAAGAATAGATGAAATGTACTGCCTTCTCCTCCAAAGAAATATGATGACATAACATCACAATGACAGTGAGCTTTTACTTTGCATTCCTGCTGAATATACTCTATTTGATTATTCTTCTACTCTCTCTCTGTACCCCCCATCCACCCAAATTATACTTTACACAAAGTGTCTTTCTAATGAGTTAGTTGTATGAAGATTTTTTTGCTGTGAGATATTTTTACAGGAATAATAGATTATGGACTAATATGGACATCAGCAAGAGGAACACATTGTTAAACAGTTTATTTCCAGCAATGACTTCTCCCTCTTAAGATTTTAAAACCTCACTTATTTTTAACTGCCCTGGCTATATATTCAGGCAATTAATCTTTTCATGGCTTCCTTTTGACAGTATCTTTGCTTCTCTGGAAATATTGATGAATATTGACCTTCATAACACAGTCTCCTCTGTGCATATTTTTAAGACCTAAGGAAAGTAAGACTCAAGCTGAAGTTCTTGTTTTTCAGTCGTAAACTGTCCCTTCTGACGAACAGATACAAAAGGAGTTTTCTAGAGGGTAAGAAAGTCTTCAGATATTCTATCAGTTGAGTCACCAAGACTCACTCAGTTTCAGCAAGAAGCAGAATAAGGGCTGCTGGGCTTTTGAAGAAGTAAATATTTATGACTTTAAAATATAGCAGAATCTATTTCCCAGCCAGCATTGTTTGATGGTTTGCTATGAATAAAGTCAAAGCAATTCTATTATGGATGTGCACTTCTTCTTTGCTCAAATCTTACTATAAGTAGTAACCAACAGAAATGAAACATGTGGGCATCATCTATTTTCTTTATACAGTATAATTAGGTTCTATGTTAAAGCATAGAGACTGATGATTCACTAAGAGCAGGGGGAAGATAGCAGTGCTCTGAATGCTTCAAAGCTAGGAACAAAATAACTTTCATTCTGAGTTCTGAATGGGATTTAATATTTTTGAAATGGAAAAGTGAACATTTTTCTCATTTAAGTAAGGGAAGAGGAATAGCAGGAATGTCACAATGGAATTCATAGAACAATCACTTTATTTTTTAAGTGAAATAGGAAATAAAATAACTATAGCTACTGCCTCTCATCTTTGTCCTGATGCCCTTTTCCTCTACATGTCTTCCCCCTTGTGCAAATGAAGGAGGACTGAGAAATATCTAATCCATGATATTTTTATTGATTTTCTTTTCTTAAGTACTTTATGATCTAAAAGCATAATCCAGATGTGAAATATTAGGATTCAAGCTCCAGTGGAGTCTACAGGAAAATGCATGGTCAAGATGAAGCCCAGAGTTCAAACCAGGAAGGCAGAATAAATGTTCCCAGAATTCAGCAGCAATTTAAACAAATATACACCCTTATCTAAGCATGAAATCCATCAATATCTAACAGATATTTTGATCTGGGTTTGTTCATTTGCAGTGGGTCAAACATAGCTTTTAAATCCCATGTCAAACAAACAAAAGTATATATGGCTCTATGACACTTTATATATATATATATAAAAAGGATGCTCTACCAATTTAAGGAATAGTTCTTTTTACCACATGAAGAGGTATCACTTTTGAAAGCACCTGATCACCTTGTCTGGGTCCAGAAAATTAAATAGGTTCATCCTTATTTAGCATTTGATTGGAGACCTCCAGGGAATACCAGGACTGTATGTAACTCTGAACAATTGAAAAACATAAAAAATGCAACAGTAAACTATTTTTATATACAGTATGTCAGGTCCCCAAATCTTTCTTGTCTCCCTTCCATATATATATTCTTTTGCTTCGCTTTGGGGCCTGTCATTTAGCTGGGGGGGAGGGGAGATATTTGCTTTCACTTGGGATAACTTTCACTTTCTGCTTTCCTTCTTCCACCTCTATCCACTTTAGAAAGGAATGTGTCTTCCTTACCAGGGAGATGGTTACAGAGAAATGAAAGCTGGAGAAGACCTTGAGATGCGCGCCTGTACCAGTTACCCGCTCATGGTGCTATCTTTGGATTGGCTGGATTTCAAATGGACATTATGACTTTGGTGGGAGGAGGAATATTGCTAGTTTAATTACACCGTTTAAGCAGGATTTTTCCCAGATCTCACCTTGACTTCGCTACTATCATTAACTCCTAATAAAAGTTTTCTTTTGAGACAATGCCTGTTTCAAGAGTTCTGTTTTCTTGGATGGTTAGCTGAGGTGGATCATTACATAGTATTTGCCAAGAAAACTTCATGGAAATATCCATAAAGTCACCAGGAATCAAATTTGGCATGAAAATGACTTCACACCTTGATGCTCAGGGACTGCATGTCAAAATATTGTGCAGCCTGTAGACTTCCAAAATGTGTTACCAAATTTTAATTGTAATGTAATGATAGAATAAATTATTAAATATGTTACAAAAGAGTAAATATCTTAGCCAGACAAAATTTCATTGCAATTTTATTGTACTATGAACATTTTCCTTCATTCTTTGGTCTTCTTAGATCACTTTTGCACTTCAATAATTGGTTGTTTTTATAGTCTGATTTCACAGGTTGCTGTTTACTGTAGTCCATAATTATCAAACATGCATTTATATTTCATTCTGCACTCTAACTAGAGATAGCCAAAGCTTCTTTCAACATGTAAAAAACAAGAAAAAAGTGAAGGAAATGATTGGTCCATTAGTGGGTGAAAGTGGCAAGAAGGTGACAAGCAACAGGGAGAAAGCAGAACTATTTAACTCATTTTTTGCATCTGTCTTTACACAAGAGGAAAAAACAGACCAACCTACCAAAAATAGCGCCATAAAAAACAGAATAGAAACACAAGTTAAGATAGGCAAGAAAATGGTAAGTGAGCACCTGTCCAGCCTAGATGAGTTCAAATCGCCAGGACCAGATGGATTACATCCCAAGGTTCTCAAGGAACTGGCAGATGTGATCTCAGAACCATTGAACTATATTTTTCAAAGATCCTGGAGCACTGGGGAACTACCGGAAGACTAGAAAAGAGCTGATGTAGTTCCCATCTTCAAAAAAGGGGAAAAAAATGAACCCAGGAAATTACAGACCTATCAGCCTGACCTCAATACCTGGGAAGATTCTGGAAAAGATAATCAAACAACAAATCAGCAAACACCTAGAGGCAAACAAAGTCATTACTAAAAGCCAACATGGGTTTGTCAAAAACAGATCATGCCAGACAAATCTTATTGAATTCTTTGACCAAGTGACAAAATAAGTGGATCAGAGAAATGCTGTGGATATAATTTACTTGGACTTCAGTAAGGATTTTGATAAAGTAGATCACAACCTACTACTTGATAAGATAGAAAAATGTGGTTTAGACAGCATCACCACCAGATGGATTCGTAGCTTACTCAGCGTGTGGTCCTCAATGGAACCGCATCTACATGGAGGGAAGTGTGTAGTGGGGTGCCCCGGGGCTCTGTTCTAGGCCCAGTGCTTTTCAACATCTTCATCAACGATTTGGACGAGGGGATAGATGGGGAACTCATCAAATTTGCAGATGATACCAAGCTGGCAGGAATAGCCAACACTCCAGAAGACAGGCTTAAGATACAGGAGGACCTGGACAGACTTGAACACTGGGCACTATCTAACAAAATGAAATTCAACGGTGAAAAAAAGTAAGATTTTAGGCAAGAAAAACCAAATGTACAGATATAATATAGGGGGTACTTTGCTCAATAGTAGTAGCTGTGAGAAGGACCTCGGAGTCCTAGTGGATAATCACTTAAATATGAGCCAGCAGTGTGCTGCAGCTGCCAAAAAGGCCAACGCAGTGCTAGGCTGCATTAACAGAGGGATAGAATCAAGATCACATGAAGTATTAATACCACTTTACAATGCCTTGGTAAGGCCACATTTGTAATACTGCATCCAGTTTTGGTCACCACGATGTAAAAAAGATGTTGAGACTCTAGAAAGATTACAGAGAAGAGCAACAAAGATGATTAGGGGACTGGAGGCTAAAGCATATAAGGAACGGCTGCTACAATTGGGTATGTCTAGTTTAATGAAGAGAAGGACTAGGGGGGACATGATAGCAGTGTTCCAATATCTCAGGGGCTGCCACAAAGAAGAGGGAGTGAAGCCATTTTCCAAAGCGCCTGAAGGCAGGACAAGAAGCAACGGATGGAAACTAATCTAGGAGAGAAGCAACCTAGAACTAAGGAGAAACTTCCTGACAGTTAGAACAATTAACCAGTGGAACAACCCGCCTCCAGAAGCGGTGAATGCTCCAACACTGGAAGTTTTTAAGAAGAGACTGGACAGCCATTTGTCTGAAATGGTATAGGGTTTCCTGCCTGAGCAGGAGGTTGGACTAGATGACCTCCAAGGTACCTTCCAACTTTATTATTATTATTATTATTATTATTATTATTATTATTATTATTATTATTATTATTATTATTATTGTTGTTGTTGTTGTTGTTGTTGTTGTTGTTGTTGTTGTTGTTGTTGTTATTATTATTATTATTATTATTTTCATTCCATGTCATTTTTGCATAATTTAATCTGAAACAAATGTTTTCCAAATCAATTTTGTATTGCATCTTCATCAACTGTTTTACTCCTGAAGCACTAACTTTTTTTCTCAACTGCCATCTAAAAGAAACATGAAACATCAAGACTCATCTGCATTGTTCCTCATTTTTTGTTAAATACCATAGTTATCAGTTCCCTGATACCATAGATTGGACTAGCTCTACAAAAAAGGATCTCCATGTGAATATTTTCTGTGCTTATTTTAGCTTTTCCCATTTCCCAATCATGCTACTTAAGCACAACTCTCTTCCTTGTTTAATATACTGTAGCATAAATCTATTCCACACCATAATTGCTTCTGTAATGCAATTCAGTCAATCAATGCAATCTATATTTCTTGGGAAATCCCAATCCTACTGTGGGGAATTGGTTCTAAGATGTACTTGAATCAACCACTGACATTTGGTTTGACTTGATTTCTTCATGTCATATATCAAGATTATGAAGATGAACAGGAGGAAGACATACTACCAATTAAGCTTTCAGTCACTCTAAAATGTTTTACTGCCCTTTCTATTTTCATTTAAGTTGGCCTTGGATGTGCTTTTACTATTCACTATTTTTTTCATTGCACATTGGATTTAAGGACGTCAGCAGATATCAGATGTCAGAAATATATCTGCAGTATGTATTATTTTCCATTTATGATGGAATACAGAGACATTATAGAATTGTGAAGCCTTGGATATCAGGAAAGAAAAGAAGGAAGGAGAAAGAAGAAAGGAGAAAGGTTATTTCCAACATGTTAGACGTATATAAAATTATGTATGTTTCTATAATTTCCTTTATTTGCATTGTCCAATTGATTTAAAGTTTACTAGTATAAATAATGTATTAAAAATGTACCAAAATGCTTAAGGAAAACATGCTATAGTAAAAAAAATGCTGTAAAAACAGAGATACTTGTACTACACTTCTCCCAAAATAATTTAAAATAAGATATCATTTTGTCCCGTCTGCAAATGCTGCAAATTTCCTTATATCCATCTCATTTTATTGGTAACTGATCTTTTGTACAAAATAACATCATCATCGTCAACAACAATAACAACATTTTCCTTTCCCTCTGTGGTAGTAGCCTTTGTTGTTGTTGTTCCCAGACTAGCAGGTAATTTTGGATACTGGAAGCTGCATTATAACTATTTTGCTTAGAAACCATTGATAGTCTTATACATCTTATTTTGTTATTAAAGTTTGTCATTAAAGCTTCTAGGGCCACATCAATACAATCCTAGTGGAGAATCACTTGAATATGAACCAGCAATATTCTGCAGCTGCCAAAAAAGTCAACACAACCCTAGGCTGCATTAACAGAGGGATAGAATCAAGATCATGTGAAGTGTTAATACCACTCTATAATGCCTTGGTAAGACCACTCTTGGAATACTGCATCCAGTTTTTGTTATCATGATGTAAAAAAGATGATGAGACTCTAAAAAGAGTACAGAGAAGAGCAACAAGGATGATTGGGGACTGGAGGCTAAAATATATAAAGAATGGTTGCTGGAATTGGGTAAGTCTAGTTTAATGAAAAGAAGGACTAGAGCAGGAGTGTCAAACTGTCGGCCCATGGGCTGGACGCATCACATGGAAGCCATGCCCACCCCATTGCCGGCAATGGCAAAACTGTCCCGATATGTTGTGCGACATCACATGACATCATGAGTTTGACATGTCTGGACTAGAGTGATAGGAGTGTTCCAATATTTCAGGGGTTGCCATAAAGATGAAGGCAGGACAAGAAGCAATGGATGAAAACTAATCAAGGAGACAAGCAACCTAGAACTAAGGAGAAATTTCCTGACAGAACAATTAATCCATGGAATGACTTGCTTCCAGAAGTTATGGGTGCTCCAAAACTGGAAGTTTTAAAAAAGAGAATGGACAACTGAAATGTTATAGGGTTTCCTGCATGAGCAGGGGGCTGAACTAGAAAACCTCCAAGATACCTTCCAACTCTGTTCTGTTATGTTTCCTTCCCATTTCAGA
>NW_015386509.1:298417-325171 GCF_001527695.2 Protobothrops mucrosquamatus | reverse complement strand
TCTACGCCCAGCCAGGTCTCAGTAATACCTGCCAGGTCCGCGCCCCCCTCCAGAATAAGATCCTGTATGAGGGGGGCCTTATTTACCACGGACCTGGCATTACATAGCATCAGCCGAAGGTCCCGGGCCGGAGGGTCTAAGTCTCCCGGAAACCGAGTGGAGACCTGAGGACCGGAGCGCCCACAAGCTTGTAAATAGCATGTGCGTGCTCCCCTAACCTGATATGGTCCTCTGCTCCCGCCATATCTGCCTCTCCCACTGACCGTACTAATTCTTCCCTCCTCCTTCAACCCCCCACCCTCTCCCCCCACCCTTTCTCCATCGCTACCCCCAGACATGGCTGGTCCTGACCTAAGGGGAATCTCCCCCCTCCCATCCACCCTGGTTCCCCCTAAAAATTTATTAAAACACCCCTGTAAAAACGTTCTCAACTTAGATAATTTAAATAATTTTTTGTCCGTGACCACTGCATGCCACCTCTCAGGGTTCCACACCCCATCCTCGAGGTAGGCCCTCGAGATGTTCCTGGGCCAGGCCTGCATGAGGGGTGAATCGCGCAGGGCCAGCAGGGCCATCTTAGTGTACATAGTCCGATCAAGGGAGTCCGTGGCGCAGAGGGGAGGGTGTTGTTTAATCCCCTCAGGTCTTTCAAAACAGGGCCAAACGGAGACAAGAAACAGGCCACAAGAGATGATCCACAAATCCTCTAACCGGGTCCTCTAGGCCGGGGGGGGGCAAGTCCAAATCCAGGCCCCCCCACTCCTCACCCGGCTGAGGCCGCTGGAAAGGCCGCAGAGATCACCGGAGCTGCTGGGGAAGCTCCAAAGCCGCCGGAAAGGTCTCCAAAAAGGCCTCCAAGCCGTTGAAACCGGGACGGCCGAAAAGGCCCTCGGATAGGCCACCAAACAGGCCGCCCGGCCATCGCGACCGCCAGAGCTGCCACCACTGGAGGGGCCGTCGAGGCTGCTGGAAAAGCCCTCTGAAGGCCCCAGGCCGCCGGGAAGGCCGAAAACCGTCGTTGAAGGGGCCGCCTGGAGGGGCCATCGAAGGGGCCGCCTGGAGGGGCCATCGAAGCCGCCCACAGAGTTCTTGGCCAGGCCGCCGCGGCCGCCGAGGAGGCCACCAAGTCCACACGGACCACCAAAGATCGTCAAGGAGGCCCCCGAGGTCGTCAGAGGTGTCTCCGAGTCCGGAAGGGGCTGAGAGAGGCCGCCGAAGATATCTCCACGGTCAAAACGGCCCCCCAAAAGAGGCCATCCGGGCCGCCCAGGCCGCCGCATCCCCCACAAATGTCTCTGCGGCCGAGTGGTCTGGGCCGAGCGGTCTGCCCTGGGCCAAGCGGTCTGCCCTGGGGGTCGCTGGAAAAGCCGCCCGCGAACCACCAACAGGGCCGCCGAGGACGGAAGGCCGGGAAAGCCGAAAAGGCCAAAAAAACGGTTACCAGGTCGGCTCCACGTCCCCGCACCCCCGCGTCCCCACGCGTCCCGTATCCAGTCCAGGGGACTTACCGGGGGAGGAATCCACATGGGGACGGGTCTCCGGACCTCCGGGGGGCTTCCGAGCTCCCCCTCTAGCCATTTTCGGGCTCCGCGTTTTCGGAGCTATTCACCGTCGACCGCCATCTTCAGGCATGCGCAGTGTATGTTGACTAATCAATTGTTTAACCACTCAGTGGCTACAGAATTAGAGGTTTTATATTTTTTGATCACCATTTGGTGATCATTCAGATTTGTGCACTCTAGGTTCTGTTGATTTTGAGAAAATAAATTAGCAGTGGAGATTGATATGGAAATTATAAACTACTCTGTGAACATAACTTGAGAAGAAGAGATAAAGAGTCTGAGGCCTGAAACTAGTGGCCATTGGAAAGGAATTTCATGCCAGGAAGACTACAGAATACAAAAGATAAGTCATTTCTATTATATTTCCTATTACATGATACAAACCAGAAATAAGCTAGTCTATTTTGATGGTTTACACTTTCTCCAATGACAGTTCATTGGACACCAAAGCCATTGAAAAAAGTGTTTGCAGAAGCTGGAGTTCCTGTCTCTAACACAGACAAAGGGACTGAAGGGGGTTATTCCTTCTATAAATAACAAGCAGAACTAATTGGAGTTAAAAGTTTTCCAACACAGAACACTTCTTTTCAGATTGCTTCTTCCAGGCAGATCATCTTGCTAAAATACTGTGTACAGTGTCCATAATCTAGTATGATGTAGGTGGTTAAGACATTTGATTTCATGTCATATGGCCTTCCTTAATCTGACCCTATCCAGATGTATTGAACTACTATTACATCATCTGAGCATTGGTTAGGATGATGAAGTTGTAACCCAGCACCTCCAAAGGAATATTCAGTTTTAAAATGCTAAGATTAGCATGCAGCTGTTCCTTTGGATGTTGCAGATGCTATGATATTCACCATATTTTTTTCTGTGTAGTTTTAAATGCAAAGCAAACGGTGGATAACATTCTTTCTCTTTGACTCCTGTTTTCATTTCCAAAATAACAGTGCCATCTGCCTATGGAAACACTGGATTTTTTTTTCTTTTACTACTAAAAGAAATGAATCACTCGAGCAGCTTATACATCAACAGTCATGAAAGATTAATCTATTTTAGGCATGTGCTCATAAAACCTTTATAAAAGTGCATATCCCCCCTTTTCACATAAAAGCCCACTGTTTATATATGTCTGAATAAAAACCATATGTGCCAACAAATATTTTACACACATAGACATATGGTCCTCAAATCTGAGTTTGTTTATTTGTTTGTTTTACTCACCAACATGTATTCCCGAGAAACTGGCATTTGGAAAAAATGAAATAAATGAAGATTTATGAAAACATTTAGGAGTTGTTGGACTCTTTTTATTGGAGGTGTTTAAACAGTGGGTGGCTACCTGTCAGGGATGCTGTAGTCACAGATTTCTGAATTGAACAGTGAGATGACCTAAGTTCCAAGTGTACTTCTAAAACTAAATTTCGGTAGCCTTTGAGGCATTGTGATATGTTCAACTTAGTTAAATGTTCTCCAAGAATTTCAAATATGCTACTAGACTAGGATTTCACAGAGTGGTCAATATAGACCCCTAAGAGTCAATGGGATTATCTACTGTTGTTATTACTATGTTTAATACTATTAGTTAGAATAGTATTTATTAAATTATTTTCACAAAGTAAATGATTTTTATTTATTCTTTCATTATTTATAAAATAATGACAAAAGGTGCAACCCTCCAAAGATAAATATTCTTTGGCAATGAATTATTTTTTTGTGTGGTTTGCTTTATTTTTGTCATTATTTAATAAAACAGAAAACACATGTAGTGTGTGTACTTTTTTTTTTTTTTTAAGGGAGACTAATGCAACAAGGAAAAAAATAGTATATCACTTCAGGACTAAATTGGTATAATTCTATAGACATCTTATACAATTATTATTCAAGTATATATTTTCCTTATACTATTCTAATTCTAATAAAAACATGATAGCAATAATATAATAATCATGTTTTAACCTACTGTATTTTGTAAAAATGAATACCATATTTATTATATTTTACAATATATGGTCTACATCTAAAGGCAAATCACATCTAGATGGCAATTGCAATTAGGTCTTCATTCCATTGGGTGAAAGGGCCACATATTTATGTCTCCAATGCTGCAATATTAATCTTTTTACCATAATACGGGAATGGAGAATATATATACATTGTTAAGTTGTCAAATTCCATATACTAGGTATATATTTCAAAAGAATATTATTGACTGAAAATGTTAGCTTGTGTTGCAATTATATTTATGTAATACAGTACTTTCTCCAAAAATGTATTAAATGTAAGACATTATAAAAGTATGGGATTTAAAGAAGCATTATCCTTATTACATTTCCAACAAAATGCTGTTTGTCCCAGTCCTTTTCCATACAAAAAAGTCTAATAAATTCTAAATATTTTTAAAGTTGGGTTCCTCCATAAAATCAATTCAGCATGGAAAATAAGGTAAAAAAATATTATATGTATTCCAAAGTTGCCCAAATTGGAAAAATGACAGCAATTGTTTGTATCCAATAATTAATAAAATACTTGACAATAGGTAAGAATATGATATAGTTCCAGATTCAGAAAACCAAATCTTTCCACATTGTTAATTGCATTTTCTGTAAAAAAAAAAAAATATTCTTGGAATCAATGAACTCCATAATAATTTTCCAAATAAAAAATATTTTCTGAAATTATTTTTCATAATATAAATCATATAATAATTGTTTGAGAATCAATGAACAATCTAAAATGTGATGAAGGGGTTGATCAGTTGAAGAAATTGGGGACCCTTATTCTAGACCAAAAGGGATCATTCCTTTGGTTTAGACCTTTGGTTCATTCAATTTAACTGAGTTACTGCTTTATTGTTTTGTTATTTTTATTTATGTTATTAATGTCTTATTGTCTTCATTATATATTTAAATATACATTTTTATATATTTAAAACTCAGTTTTCAGAAAAGTATTCAGAAACTGCATAAATTTAATTGGAATTCATCAATATGGTCTAGGTATTTTCCATATAATATACAAATCAAAATTTTTAGGCAAAGATAATGGTACAAGATGGCAGCTTTAGCTATTCTAGTCCATTCTGACTGACATGTAAAAGCAATTACATTAAAGTTAATTAAGCACATTATTTGTTTGTTCTTCAAAAACTGAAGTTTGAGGATTTGGCCTGGAATCTCAGTTCCTATTCTATTAAATAATTATTTCACAATCATTCTTAGATATAATGTAGGAGTTATTTCTAATTTCAAATCTTGCCAAGCATGATCCCCAATATGTTAACAATTATTTCTCAGTACCTTAATGTCTGCCAAGCTATCTGTCCATAATTATGTCACACTATGTATGCATAAAATATTCAATTACCCAATTTCCCTAATCTTCAAAAGTGTTTCTGATTTTTAGTGTGATCCATAATGTGGAGTATGTATATGTTTTCTTCATAAAGATATCTCAGAAATATAGAAGCCTTCCAGTCTATTTAACCCATCTCTTTAATGTGATTGTAAATAATTTTTCCTGAATTATAGGGTTTCAAAGATATCATGGCATGAAGGTTTCTCCATCTCATTCTTTTTGGAAGGAGGTACAGTGTTATAAGAAAACTATTAATTTGTGCTATGAAGTAATTAACAAATGGCTTACTGAAATAGGTCAAATTCAGCACAGGTTTTCATCTACATAGAGCATAGTAATAGGAAAAAAGCCATATATCTTGAAACAGATGGTTAATGGATGATTCTGAAATAAATGGAAGACAATTTTTGATATGATTGTGAGTAATTGGCCTTTAAATCCTTTAATATGACATTTTAAATAAGTCAGGGATATAGTTCTGATTTTGAAACAATTAAACATACATTATTTTTGTTTTGATTAGTCTGATGGATGGGACTGTAACTCATATAATGTTGGAAATAAACACATAAGCCTCTCATCAGTGGATTCACATAGGCTTGACAAGAGACCTCAGTGAAAAATCTTTTAAATACAGTTCTTGAAAAAATTATATATGCTTATTTGGGGCTACATGGTCAAAATCTCAAATTGCTGATCACTTATATACAATGGTACTTCATTTCAGCCAGTCAGAACTCGTGCTTCCACTTCAGTGATCAATGAAAAATTGGGAAGAATTGTATGTTAGTTTATTTCTGATTAAATAAAGTTGGATATAAAAGTTCTGACATATCTATGAGAACTTTAGCTGAGAATAGCAAAAGGTTTCATCCTATCCAAAATTCAATGGTAGAAATATTGAAATTAATATTATTATTCTACATCATTCTGAAGTGGGAAAACAAGAAATAATAATTTGATTTTAAGATAAATAATACATTTTTTGAATGTATAAATGTACAAATCTGGAACATTAAAATACCATGTATATATGTCCAATTTGTATCACTTACTTCCTGCAGCAGTTGTCTGCAACAAAATGTTGATTACAGTCCCCAGACATGAAAAGATTATCCATCATTTATGGTGATTACTCCAGTATTCACTATGCACTATTGTCTAGGGTTGGTCTAGGTGGGTGGGTGGGTGGGTGGGTGAGTGGGTGGAAGGAAATAAGGAAGGAAGGAAGGAAGGAAGGAAGGAAGGAAGGAAGGAAGGAAGGAAGGAAGGAAGGAAGGAAGACTATAGATATGCCAGAAGATATGCACTGGGAATGTCACTTCAGAATTCATGCGCATAATTCATACTTCACATGGTATGATTTATTATTTATTAAAAATGCACAAAACCTACCCTTAAATCAAATGGATAAACTAGATGGTAAAAAGAAGCACATGATGAGAATCAATGAAATATTTTCTATTGTCAATTTATCTTCGATTGAAGTTTCAAGTACTGGTTCTTATTTATAGGCTATTGTAAACACATGTAAAACTTATTACATTATTTACATTACTATGTGTATAGTATGATAGTATTAATTTATGTGTATAAATTAAAAAAAAGTGGGGGGAAAAACAGGAAAAAAATGTTACAGCCAATTTAGTTTTTCTCAAAGTCAGCAAGAATTCAGCCTGATAAATGGAGAAAGAAAATAATACTTTAAATGCTTTGGTCTAGATTCCTTCTCATGCTCTACTTTATATGCTCTTCAGTAGCTCTTCTGAAATACTGAAAATTGAAAATGAAGTGATCTACAATCAGTTAAAATTTCTTATTTCAACTTTTGTTATTAACTTTTCTTTAATCAATAATATGATGGCTTTTTAATTAGCCGTCCAATACACTTCTTTGGAACAATAAGCAGGGATTTTTGTCTGCCTTCAGGAAACAAACAAAAATAGTGGCAGTTGCTGCATAGGAGTTGCTATGCTCTCTTTATAGCTGAGAAAAAGATTATATAAATTCAGGTTCTATCATTCTAAATTCAATGATTACTAAATTTCCTTTGGTAACAGGACCTTCAGATATCAACACAATCATAGGAAAAAAGAGAAAGTGAATCTTGTAAAAAATCCTTTTAAACATTACATTATACTGACTTTATTCATAAAATTATATACTGTACCATATCTTAGTAACAGAAAATATCAGTGGATTTTAATCAGGCTTAGATCTCAGCATGTTTTTCCAAGTGTCTAGTTATGCAACTACTTTAGATTTTGTTCCACTTTTTTAAAATTCCAAAAGAATATGGGAATTATTCTTAAAACAACTTTGGACACATTATGCAAAGACTTTCCTCTCTGGGAGTCAAAAATAGTTTGATGGCACTAATCAATCAATCAAATAAACATATTTTACATCTTCACGTGTTGTTCCTCCAATGTGATATACAGTATATCATCACCTGCCAGTAATGTCTCTCTTGATTCTATGTTGGATAAACAGAACAGACTTTGTGCAAAAGAATTAATGGATAAAATTTGATATAAAACAAGGACAAAGGATATGTTTTGACAAACATGTCAAAACAAAGACAATCAATTACAGATTTCAACATTCCTATTTTAGAGCAATGAAATTACAACTTCACAGAGTGAGAAGCTTCCAATTACATACATCAAAAAATAGTCCAGACTATCTAAAAATGTCTTAACGTACACAATGGAGTTTAACACATTACAATTGCTAATTGATAAGGTACTTGTAATCTATCACATGCACACTAACCTGCAATTAAATAATCACACTTTCTTTCCCTTCCAACCCTTGCTTTCAAGTCCTACATCAGTTTAACCACTCCATACATCTAATGAACTAAGCTACAGCTCATGAAAGCATATCCCTTTTAATAAAATTGGTTTAAAAATATGCTACAGACTGCTGCTGATAGTCTGAATGATTACATTAGGAAAAGTAAAGAGGCTATACTTATGGAATTTATAAGTAAATGCTCTTAAAGAGAGCAAAAACTATATTGGAATACAAGAGGGGTGTAATTCAAAGTCAGACTAACATGCAGAAAAGCAAATTACTCCATTAGGTTAATCCTTGACCATGACTAACACTGTGTATAATTTAGGGACTCCTTATTCAGCATTGTGCCAATCCAGAATTAGCACTATAAAGCAGTATTCCGTAATATTGTCAGGCAACTGCAGCATTCTTTGAGCATTTCTGCAGGTGAATTAATTTCTGTCTCAGAAATACCGACTGAACATTTCTTCAGGATTAACACTGAGGTGTTAAGCATTAGTTACATTTGATTGGTGGATTTCTTGTCTTATTCTGATGTTGGTTTCTTAGGTTCCCTTCCCTCAGTTCTTCCCCCTCATGCTGTCAGGGTGCCATGGGCACTTATGGTTGTCCCCTGCATGGTAAGTAGTGCCATGCACTTGCTGCCATGCTACTATGGTTTTTTTTACTGAGTGAATATTCTTTTCCTGCTGTAAAAACAACACAAGGCCACAGTGTGGGCACTGGTTAGAAATGGATTTTGGTGCTTCCATAATGTTTTGTTAGAGGGAACATTAATTGTGGCTTGGTGGAAATGTAGAAACCAGAAAAATTCCGTTTGTCATTTTTCAAATAATTAAAGATTATTCCCTCTTATTAAGAAGCCAACACTGTACCTGACTGTTCTGGACAATTTTTTCCAGTTTCTAAAGTTCCATTTTTTGGAAAGGTTCTAGAGAAAGCAGTTGTGTAGAACATACATCAAAGGAAGAAGTGGATTACATGAACCCTTTTTAGTCAGGATTCATGCATGGGCATGGGTCTGAGATAGCATGGGCTTACTTTTGGAAAATACTTGGCAGGACTGGGATGTGGGAGGTGCAGCCATCTTTGGTTTTCTTGACTTTTCAATGGCTTCCGACACCATCACACAAGGTAACCTTCTGGAATGACTTCAGGGTTTGGAAGATGACATTGTGTTGTGCTAATTCTTCTCCTTCCTCCAGTTCCAGTCAATATTGATGGAAGGAAAGAGGTCCGGCCAATGGGCCTTGCTTTGTGGTATTCTGCCAAGCTTGTTACTCTCTCCTCTTGAGTTTAACATTTACATAAGCCACTAGGTGAGATCATCCAATGGTTAAGGGTGAGATATCATGGTATGGATATATCTGTGATATATATCCACTATGGCCCATCCGAGTGATGCCATGGGGGTTGGTGCCTGAAGACTGTGAGGATCTGAATGAGGAATAACAGGCTTCAGCTGAACCCTAAACCAAATGGCTCTGGTCTTTAGAATTCTGGAGAATTCCCATCTCTAGTTCTGGATGAGGTTGCACTATTCCAGATATACTGTAGCTGGTGTGGGAAGCCTTCTGGGAATTTGGAAATCCTCCTCTACTTATGG
Source organism: Protobothrops mucrosquamatus (assembly GCF_001527695.2). NCBI lineage: Eukaryota > Metazoa > Chordata > Lepidosauria > Squamata > Viperidae > Protobothrops > Protobothrops mucrosquamatus. The sequence continues at coordinate 315,841 of NW_015386509.1, read as the reverse complement.
CTTCTTAAATAACTTCTCTTTTGCTTAATCATTTAATGTAAAAGTTAATGTCACAATAGTTTTAATTGCTAAAACATCTTGCCTATCTATATTATCTATATCTAATCTTTCTATATTTCTCAATCTACTGTTGCAGTAACATTCCATCGCTTTCACACATGTCTTGTCCATGTGTGGCTTTTTATTGTAGTCCATTTCCATCAGATTGTCTGGTTTCCTAACATCTGATGAAAGCCTTCTAGTATTTTGTGTCATTGTCACATCTGTGGTAGGGAGGTGAAACATTAGGGGGTCTTTGCCTAATGTAGGTACCAACTGGGATTTGAAGCTAGTCACATGAGCACCATGAGAAGGACACAAGGAAGACTGCACATTCAAACATCACTAAAGATAAGACAAGTCCTAAAGAGCCAGTTCAATAAGAATAACAAGATCTACACCATTAACACATATGTTTTCCAATCATTAGATACCCTGCAGAACAGTGTATTGGCCAAAGGTGATATGAAGGCTGCCAATTTGAAGACTAGGAAACTCCTCATAACATCCATTGGTTTCTACCCCAAGTCCAACACTCAAGTCTATCACAAGGAGGTAGTGTCTGTTGGGTATCAAAGCTACTAATCTGGATGTAACCCATAGCATCCATGAGTACATCAGTAAGATAACATCCAAAAATGGGTTGCTGAGAGAAAGCCTGAGGCATCAACAGAAATGGGAGGAAGATCAAGCAAAGGAAGTGACATGGCAATGCAAGACCCTGCATGGGCTGTTCCATTCACAGATAGGTGAGGTAGGTGACATTGAGAAAACCTCCCAATGGTTGGAAAGGGTTGGACTAAAAAAACAGCACTGAAGCATTTATCATAGCAGCACAGAAAAGGCACTAAGTATAGGATGCAAGATGTAGTCTATGCAAAAAGGTCTTGGAGACAATCCAAAACTTACTAGCAGAATGTAAGATGCAGGCAAGAACAGCATACAATGAACAGCATAACTTCATCTAAGAAATACACATGCCACATATAGGGGTCAGAACAGTGTGAATGTATGTAATGCACACATATGCTGTATTTACCACAGTTATATTTACAACTCTCCCCATCAAAGTGGGATACAGGATTAACCTGTTAAAGTAACAGTCAGCTTGATTGACATTCTTAATGGCTAAATATCCTGCTTTGTTAATTGTTCTCTTTCTGGACAGAGAGAAATTCCTCTGTACTCCATCTAGAACATGGGTGTCAAACTGCCGGCCCGCGGGCTGGATGCATCATCCGGAAGCTGCGCCAACCCCATTGCTGGCAATGGCAAAACCATCCCAATATGTTGTGTGACGTCACGTGACATGGCAAGTTTGACATGTCTGATCTAGAACTTTTATGAGTTGTAAAACAATTAGTTGTCAATTGTCAAATGTATGTATTTGTTCATCTTCAGTCTTGGTAATCCTATATAAGAACTTGTTGAACAGTCTTTGATGCTCTTTTCTGTTAGCACCAGAAACTAGTGATTTGCCTAGATTTAATAAACCAGTTGTTAGCATGGTCTTAGGTGACATTTTCACGACTCTCTCACTGAGCAGTTCCTGGCTTCCCATGCCAAATCAAGTAATGAACCTATTCGAAGGCATGGTGCCACTGGACTATCCTAGTATGCTGCTCTGCCACTGCTGTACTTTTTTCCTGTAAGGTGTAAAGTGCTACCTTTTCTTTGCCCGCTTCAGCTGCAATAGTTACAGAAATGCTCACCTGTTTGCTTTTTCTCTCTGGCATTAGCTGCTCAGCTTCAAGTTCTACAGCATAAAGGGGGAGAAAAAAAGCCTTTCTATCTCTCCTTGCAAAGAACAGCGTTTCTCTCTCAATCCAGCCAGCTCTAATCTACAAATCTATGGGAGAATGGTTTCCTTCACGCCTCTTTCTGCTAGTTTAAATTCTTGTCTTTTCTCTTTCTGAGAGCAATCAGCAAAGGCTTGTGAGGCCAAAAACAGGCAATGGAGAAAGGGAGGGGCTGCAGGATATTCCCTTTCAAGCGATGGAAACTTTATCCTTTTACAGCATGGATTTGGAAACAACAAAAAACAGCAGAGCAGAACAGAGACTATTCTTGGCTAAAATGATTTTTAGAACAATGTTATGATAAAAAAAACTGCTAAAAGAGTCTTTGTTACCTGTGTCAAAGGTGATGAAGGTGTCTGCCCTCAATTTTAGTTACCATAAAACAATAATTAAGGAAGCTAATCATCACCCCAACTGCTGACTGCACACTGATCTGCACATATCAGGATGGGCTGCTGATATCATCAGGAGTGATTATTCAATCCAGACTGATGCTGTTGCATGATGCCAATGGTTCATATCTGGGCCAAAAGACATGGGTAGTAATTGTCTCCAATTCAAACTGCAAGGCATCAGATGGTAAGTGGGCCACCTTCTCACATTCTTCTCATATCCTCATATCCACCTTCTCATATCCTTCAGCAGCTACTCAGACTTACCAATTTAAACTTACATTTCAAAGGAACTGAGTTATCTGAATGAAAAGAAAGAAGTTGCTTTAAATAAAGAAATAAAATTCAGAAATAATGAAAGTAGAATTCCTGCAGTTTTTTAAAAATTAACTACTATTTCTTCTATTTTCACCATAATTTATAATTGTCATTCATTGCTACTTAATAGTTTTTTTAAATAATATTTTTAAAACTGTAAATGAAATGTATGTGTCCTTTTATACATACTTTTTTAAAAAAAGTAATCTTACATGATCTATCATATATATATTAAAAATCACCATAAAATGTTTTAATAGTTCTATAATTACTGCTTGAAGGTGTTGGTTTCCATATTCAACTTGTGAAGTACAAATACTTAAAACTCCAATTTTTAATTCTGATATTTTTTCTATATACACTTCACAATAACTTCATAATAACATACCAAGGCAGATATGCCAAACTTAACGTTTTTTTTAACTCAAGTGATATAGTTTCAGCCCACTTCTACATTTTCCAAGGCAAATAATAATTAACTCCCCAATGAGGTATTACCTTGACATGATTATTAAACTGCCTGCTCAAAGAAGATGAGAGCTATGCAGAGGTTCAGCCATACTGGAGAGGTCTCATTATAGGAGACATATGAAGAGTGTCTCTCCCATTTCAACATAGTGAGGTACAATTTATACAAACCTATAATGAATTGGTGGTTGACTGGATCAAGAAAAATTGTGCTAGGTGTTGGGGTTCCTGGATATCTGGTGACTAGGCTAAAGTACTCATGACTATTAACTGCAGGGGCAGCAGCTACTGGATTACTGGGGGAAAATATTTATCACAAATATACAAAGAGTGAAAACAAAGAAATAATGATTTGATATTACAAATCAATGAAAAGAGGATATATGAAAGAAGATGCCAGTTCTAGAAACAATAACACCTGGAATCAGAAATAACAGAACAAAGGCTAGCAGATCAACATTGATTTATAATGCAAAATAAAGTAACCAGAAAAGTTGAACTGAAAGAACTGCAAAGGTTGATAAAATAATTCAGACTGTAGAAGCAAGCCATGAGGAGTAAGCAGTAGCTTCTTTGCCACAGCATTCACCCTTTGGAACACCTTACCCTCTAGGTAAGATCTGCTCCACCCTCCTATCCTTCCACAGGAGCCTGAAGACATGGCTCTACCTGTTAGCTGGGGATCAAATGGGGAATTCCATGCTGGAGATGGTTACTGAATTGATGGCAGACTCCCTCTCCCCCCCTCACTCTCTGACTCTCCACCCATCCATTTTTTAATTACCGTATTGATCTATCCTTTTTGTTTTCTTTTTCATTGTTTATTTTATCATTCTATTATTTTATTTGGTTTTTCATTCTCTTTTCATTTCTTCTTTTTTATTGTTGTAAGCTACCTATTGTTGTAGGTAGCAAATAAATTTAACAAAGAAAAATAATAATAAAAGAAGCTGAAAAGAAAGAACTTGTATTAACAGAAATGGTGAAGAAAAGAGCAAGAAATATCAAGAATTGGTAAGCATTAGTTGAAGATGAATTGCGTGATTTTTGATTGAAATATTTGACTGGTCTACACCTACTAATTGCCAAACAGTTTAGCAACATACTGAAAGGAGGTGAATTTGAAGACTGATTATCATCTGGCAAAAGTTATCTGATAATGAAAGATCCAACAAAAGTGGCAACACCAGGAAACTGCAGGACAATTACCTGCTTACCAACAACTTTCAAATTACTAACCATATGGAAGCTGATGCAGTTCAACTATAAAAGGTGTTGAAAAAGCTCTCTCCACCTGAGCAGAAAGGACACTGCCCAAACAACAGAGGGCAGCTTAACTGACAAAATAATTTTGAAAAATTGTAAGGGAAGGAAGACCAACTTCACTATAGTTTAAATTGATTACAAGAAGGCATCTGACTCCCAGATATATGACTGGATAATAAAGTGCCCAGAAATAACAAGAGTCAATATAAACATCAGAAGCTTTGTGCAAGGATCAATGGCACAGTGAAAGACACAGTTGCTGGTAATGGTGATGGACTGGGAAGGTTAACATCAAGAAAGGATACTCACTTTCATCACTACTGTTTGTCACTGAATTGATTCCTCTGTCAACAATACTGAATAAGTAAAGCCAAGGCTATCAAAAACATCTGACCAGCTATCTCTCCTCCTTTACATGTGAAGTAGAATTGCTGCTCAACGCTGTCTGAATATACAGCAAATATATTGCTGGAATACATACTGGATAAATTTGACATCCTTACTATCAGCAGGGGGAAAAATAATGAAAACTAAAGGAATCAAGATGTCCTATGGAAATAACATCAACAGTCTGAGGGAAAACAATAACTCCAAATACCTGGGCATTCTTCAGGCTGACAGCCTCAAACACTCTTAAATCTGAAAAAAAGGTTAGTAATGGATAGATAAAAAGAATGAAGAACTTAAAGTCAAAACTCAGGGACAGAAATATGGATTTACACCTGGGCAAGTCCAGTCATTAAAACACCATTTGCATCAGTCAATTGCAAAATGCAGCTTTACTTCCAGCAGCTTTCATACTGCCACAATAACACCATCAAATAACAACATCTGTCTATTTCAGATACTTGGGAAGGACTCAAGGTAATTGGGAAGGACTCATTTTATGTGGATAAAAATGCTAAATACAGTCTGAACATCTGGCTGACTGTGTGATGAACCATAAAAATAATAAACAGTCACATCTATTCTACAAAAGATGTACATTGACAACTACTGTACAGCTTACCTGTATATGAAGTGAATATGTTTCCAAACAGAGACATCTATTATATCATAATAGTGGGTGTGAACAAGTAATCAAAGCATGTGGTCTGTGTGATGCATGTTAAAATGGGAAGGTTTTCAGTTCCTTGGTCACTCCCTGTAGGTTGACACTGTTCTTTGACATGCATCAAAGAAAAGGAATTCAAAAATGGGAAGACTGACTCCAGAATACAGAAAAATATCTGAAATATATTAAATGCCAAAGGGAATTGACTCCTCCATACACTTTCCATGGCTTGGGAATAAAGATAGTAAGCTTGTAAGTCAGTAAGATGGAAGCAGTATGGTTTATTGAGGGATGCCATTCTGAAAGGCAGGGCTATCACTGAAAAGGAACATTTTGTGGATCAACAACCACCCTAATCACAGGTATGAAAATAAAGGCTTTCAAAGATTTTTGGAGCAATTGCAGGGGGAAGCTATCTCCAGGGTGATACTGTTTGAAAGGGTAGTATCCATAATAGAGAAGGTGCATTTCCTAGTTTTCAAGGATTATCATTGTTTGATTGAGTGAACTGGAGTATATCAATCCTGCCCAGGTTTAGGTGCTTTTATTTTTCTGCTCTTAATCTGGGTTAAACAAGAGAACTCTTGGAGGGTAGATGAAGAAATGGAATACACACAGACACACATAGTCAGATAAGAAACATGGGGGGGGGGAGGGAAAGACAGAAGAAGATTTTTGAAAAATGCCTGACTCTCAGCAATTTTGGGCACTTTATACACTATAATAAGCTAGAGCAATAAAGTAAAAGAACAAAGAAATGTGCCTTAAGAGAAAGAAAAATCAGCCCAAATAAACAAGTTTAGTTCCCCATGTATTAGTCACTGGAATTTTAATTTAAATATTTTAATGTCACCATAATGATAATGGTTTTTCTACACATATGTTCCCTGTGCTACATCATTTAAAGGGAGAAAATTTATGATATGAGTTTTTTCAGAAATTTATATTTTCAACACATTTTAGATTGAGCAGCAAACTACAAATCTTGATTGAAGTCTTGGAATTTTTACGCTCTCCCACTTCCTATTAGGTTCAACAAGTTTGTTTTTACAAGTTATACTTGAACAGGTTTAAGATATATATTTTTCATCTCAGTTTTAGGAGGTAATACTAGGCTAAAGCCACAGTATTTTATTATTCAAAAATTCTGTTTAGTTATGCAACAGCTTTGCTCCTAATGAAAAAGTGGAAACTAATAGACAATTGTAGCATAGGTCACTTTAGAGAAGTATAAACTTTGAAAGATAATTGAATTTCAGCTGGGGTAAAATATAAAATTAGAGGCTAACATGTAACTTTTTTCACTTTGTCATCTCTATTGAGAGAGAATGAGGCTCATAAGAAATGAGGCTCAAGAGAATTAAAATGGCAAAAGAGCTTCAACATGATAACTAAAACAAAAACAAAAATTTTACACTTCAGTGCTATGGCAATTCTGCTCCTAGTTGTATAACTAACATACTTGCCCTGTTATGTGATCCTGGTTCACAATTTTTTTATATAGTCACAAAACTACGATTTCTACTAGCCTCATCATTTCTTAAACTGATTGAAGCTACTGGTAATTGTGGTTCAGCAACATTTTCCCCTTTTCTTCTGCAAATATTTTTACCTTTCTTTGAACCTCCAAAATTGTTGCAGTCTGAAAAATTTATTACAGAAAGTGTGCTCATATTTTCTTTCTCTTATTCCTAGCAAGAATATATCTATATACACCTATATTGAAATAATACTATAATCCTTGGCAATAATAGCATGAAGATATACATTATGCTTTGTGCTGTTGTAGAAAAGCAAAATGTTACACTTACTATTTGTAAGATGAAGGCCTAGGTTTATAACTATTAGATATATTGAATGTAAATGGGTAGTATCCATAAGGCATGTAGAAGGCAGCTGAAAAACAACATATAGATATGTCCAAAGAAGCCACAATTTCCTTCATTCACATTGATCATCACAGAGTTTAGTTCTTATCTGAAATATATTATTTTCCACATTTATACATGAACAGACAACACAAAAATACCATCCACCATTCCTGCCCAGAGCTATGATAATAAAAATCAAGAATGAAACAGGAAGTGATTTCAAAATGATATATGAATGTTGTTTAAGTATAATTTATGTGTGAATTAACATTTTAAGATTGTTTTATTGATATATTAATCTATTTTATACATACACCCTTTTTTTTGCAGAGTTGCCAAAAGAGCTATGCAAGATAACATGATATAGTATCATTGTATAATAGTTAAAAACATCTACTCAATTTTTTTTTAAAAAAATCTGATAATTGCACAAAGAGACTAGATGAATTGCCAGTGCTGGAGCCAACACCCAAAGATATAAAAATAAGTCTGGGAATTTTTCTTACATTAGAATATAATTACTTTAAATATACCATTTTCTAAGATCACTGCCTCTGAATCACAGATAAACTCCCAAGCTTTCCTATGCTTATTTGAATATGTTATCATTTCTCATAATGCATTTATAATCCAGCCAGCTTCATAACTACATTGTCTTATAGCAAAGCTGCTTAGTATGCACTTTTTTTTGAAAAGCAGCATTGGATAAATTATGTTAACAGCAGATTACATATTAATAAATGGTTATTTGAATTGGTCATAACAGCATTTGTACAGCAATAGGAAGTAATATATTTGGAAAAGAAGTTCCAACTAGTACTAGTAATTGACATACAAAATTCCCTAGCTCATTGTACTGTACACCATCATCATGCACATTAAGTGAAAGATTATTATATTATTATTATTATTATAGAGACACAAACTTCATAGGAGCCATTTACATAACATTCACATGTGATTTACATTCACATACATGACTGAGATTTCATAAGTGCCATCTTGTCAAGAGAAGCAACTATATCTTTAAATTACAGCTCTGTTTCTATTCCTACACTGTAGTTAATAAAGACAATCAATAATGAAGAAAGTGAACTTTTTTCACTTCAAATCCTTAAATTTAAATTTTATTTATATTTATACTGATAGGAAAGTGTCAGTCCATTCTGACACTTGGATACTTGGAACTCAGAAGTTTTTCATAAGATTCTGTTCTCCCTCTAATGTCCTGGACCTCATATATATGTGACACAAAATATTATTTTACCCACATATATAAAGCATACATTTATACCACTATACCATTATTTCAAACTGTGATTATAAAGGAAATATTCAAAATATGGTTACGAAACAGGTAGAACAATTCTCCTGAATACTGCCACTACATAAATCAAATGAAGGTGCCAATTAATAAATGTTCTTATTGAGGCTTTGGGGTCATAGTTATCATTCTGTTATTCTTCATGCAGGGGTAGACAACATTGGGTGGTGGGGACATGTGACTGTGATCAGTCTTCTAAGTTTGGATGAAGATCATCCAAATGCATCTAGAAAGTAGAAAAGATAAGCATTAAATTTGGCTGATTAGGGCTATCATATCTGAATTATAAAATCATGTTAATGATTATTTGGTAAAAATGAGATTCATAAATCTAAATAAATCTAAATGAAGAGTTCATTTAGAATTTTGCAGCAATAACACAAAACACACTAGCTCCATTGACTGAGCTGCCTTTCATCTGGCATTTAATGTTAATTCCATAATAATTTATTATTTCTTTGTATATGGTTTGTTGTTTGATATATTATAGTCTCCTCAATTGTTCTTTCAGAGCTTGAGTTGGAGATGGGCCCCTTGGTGAACATGTTTTGTTATTTTATTTATTTTATTTTATTTCTGTCTGCATACAATGACCCCTTCTTGTTTTGGCTTTCATTGGATTTTTTTTTAGTGATATTGTATTACAGGCCACCCAGACAGAAAGTGTCTAAACTGAATTAATTGATTAATTAATTAATTAATGTTGAGAATAATATTTTTCTTTTTATTTGCTTACTGTTTTCTAGATGATATATTAAAAGAACATTGTTTCTTTGTCACTGTAGATGAAGTAGATTTAAGAGTAAGCTCTATTAGTTTTAATTAGATCCATTTATATATACTTTTACTAAATATTTTTTAAAAAATATATGCATTTATCTTTTTTTTTTTTTGAAAGTGTGATTAACAATTATATGTTTGCGAAAGACATTCCATCTGATCACACTGGCAGGGAAAACAGAAATGAACATGCCAGGAGAAAGAAAAGTCCTCAAATGTCTTCTTCTTTTTTCTTTCCAAACTTCAATAAACTGGAATACAATGTTAACTTGATCACATAATTTCAGTTGTTTTTACCAGAGGCTTAGTCCATATTATAGAAACCATTACCTTGGCTTTCCGTAAATGAACATAGCAATTATTAATGTTACCTGCCTAAGCTTCCAGCCATGAAGCTATCAGATTAAGAATGCTTAAAGGGGAAAGATTTTTTTTTAACATTATAGACAACCTACAATCTGTGGTAATAGTTCCACTTGGTGAACACATATATTTATATTGTATTGTTCTAATTGTTTTTAATTTGTTTTTATAATTTATGATGTACATCTCCCGGCTGTCACTTGTTCAGATGGACAGTTACAGAAATCAGCAAATAAAGATATGTTTGGGGATTTCTTCTTCAAATTTGACAAGCTAATTACCATTACTATATTTTTGGAGAGGGAAAATGAGTTTAAACGTGTGTTTTTTTAAAAAAAATAGTGTGTATTATGCTCTATATATGAAGAATGTTTGAAATTCCATTGTACAATAGGATGCAAAAAATCTTTTATATCCTATTCTACAAATAACTGGTGGTTAATATATACACATATTATCACATACAGTAGTTGGAATAACACAATTCTCAACATACATGAAAATAAATTGAATGTTCACAGAATAGTTTAACATTGAACAGGAACTAAGACAAGGATATGGTGCTTGGTTGTTTTATGAATTTGTTGATAAATGCTTGTAATGACATTGGCATGTTCGTTGTGAATGTAAATGTATCTCGTATATAGATCACTTCATGTGGTTGGCCATAAATTGAAATAATTGTAACAAATACTACATGGACTGTATGATGCAAGATGGTTTTGAATTAGTATGGCCCCAACCCTGCTGGTCTTTCTAAGGCTTTAAAAACTTGGCAGTGTACAAGAGCCTGTGGCTCTGAATGTGTTAAGGGCTCTGTATCTTGGCTTTACTGTTAATTAGTTAATTATCTTGGTTGCTATACATTTTTTTATTTTTGGATGTTTCTATTAAAGTTTTTTAATGTTTATTTGTTCTTATATTTTTAGAACTGTAAGCCATCCAGAGCCACTGGTTGAGATAAGCAACTATAGAAATTGAATAAAAAATGAAATAAAATATAGTAAAATAAAATAAAATAAAATAATAAAATAAAATAATAAAATATAATAAAATAAGGACCAATGTAGTTGCATTTTACAGGGGAAATATAATGAATGATTACAAATTATACATAAATGATGAAAAATTAGAACTTAACATAACAACATGGATGAACAAATTTTAAGACATATAAATACTAATAGAAAGGTAATGGTCTAATTCACAGTCTAATATAAGTATATTCATAGAAAAATATAAAAATGGCTAAGTGTAACAGTGTGCTTCTGCCCTGTTTGTTATACAAATGTGAATATTGGGTATGTCAGAAGAAACATAAAAGTAAAATGAATTTAATAGGAATGGAGTACTTGTGACTGGTAAAACAAAAAGCAATAAGATCAAAAGTAAATAGACACTGAACAGATGTGGATTTAATACAAACTGAGTGATGTGCTTTGAGGAGGCTTTGTGTTATATAGAGAACCAACTGCAGAACAAGTATACAGTAATATTTAATGGGCTGAGAAGAAGGGAAAGACAAAGAAGGATATGGTTAAATAGAATTAATAAAATCTTCAAAAAGAAAAGGGTATGATGTTTAAAAAAACAATAGGCCATGTGGCACATGAACTTGACCGAAAGAATTACTTACTAGAGTAAAAAATAATAATAATAAAGTACTTTAAAGTAGTACTATTAAAATAAAGTGAAACAAATTTGACTATATTTCTTCTTTTTTATATAAATCTCAAGCGTTTCATAGGATTTTTTAAATTTCTTTCTGAGCTTTCATTACCATGATGGATATGTATGTACATATTTAACTGAGCCTTATACTTTAAGTATTTTTTTTAAGTTACATTACTTTCTGCTGGTGAATTAGTATAGAAAGATTTTTATAAGAATGAATATTTGTCTTTTAATATGAATATCAATAACTAAAATATTTCAAGTTGCAACCTCAATTGTTGCATTTGATGAAATATTTTCTGCAGGAAACAAATGAACTTGAAAAGCCACTTTAACATGGAAAAATGATCCAATGATTCAGTGATGCAATGGGGTGGAGCCCTCTTAATTTGTATTTAGAAATCTTCATTGTTGAACAGGAGAAATTAGCTCTGCTAAAGAGAAAGCAGGTGAAATTTAAATGCAACAATTATCTGTTGATAATAATGAACCTGTGTATGGTATCAACAGTTGCTTTATTATTTCATGCATTTAATACTTAAATAAGAACAATAAAAGAGGTACACAAAACTAGATTGATATATGAAAGTTTTAAAATATTAATGAAAAAATAATACCTGACATACATGTAAAAATCAAGCTAGGGTGGGGGTGGGGAGGTAGAGCTGCCCAAGCACCTGCTTATCTTAGAACTGCTGCAGCCAGACCTCCCATGCCCAACACCTGTTGCGCCGCTGGCTGAGTTCTTCTGTGGCCTCTTATGGCTGCATGCCACATGGTGCATCCCGCCGCTGCCACTGCTCATAGCTTCAGGCCTCAGGCTCGTCACACTGATTGCACTGCTGCTGCTACAGCTGCTGCTGCCACTCCTCATGACAAGATACCGCATGGCTCTTTGTGTCATTCGAACCATGCAACGAGCCTCACAGCCTCCTGCAGCAAACAGCGGCACTGGCGTGAGCGGCATGAAGACCCAGGTGGTGTCTTGCCATGAGCAGCAGCAGTGGTGCAATCGGTATGACAAGTTTTGAGGCCTGCAGTTGGAGAAAGAGGATGAGATGGGCAGAGGAAGTGTGAAAAATTTTCCTGGGCCACAGCCGCACCTAGACCTACAAGGAACAGTGCCCAGTCCGCAGCATCTGGAGGGTCCTCTGGCTGGGGAAAGAGGATTCTCTTTCCCCAGCCCAACAGGAGGCGCATCCTCCCATGCCACAGCCCTGCGGCATCCTGGATGGTGGGAGGCTAATGGTAGTACGGGGAGCCCTGTCGTCCCCTTGCGAGCTTAGGTGATAAATGCTCTGGTGACTTGGTAAGAAGATGAGACAAAGGCTGAGTGATGGCTGGCTGCAGAGGGCGCTCCCTCGAACTGGGATGTGGTGGCTATGAGCCAAAAGAGGAACTGGTTACACCAGTGCGAACATCACTGTTCCTGAAAGAAAGGCTAAGAACTTGGAGTTGGTGGGAGAGGGAGGAAATGAAGTTGTTTCCGAGAAAAGGGGAAAGACTTACAAATCAGTCAGGCCTTTCAAACCAGTTCACCAAAGTAAAAAAAAAATAAAATAGGTAATGGTTCTGCCAAACTGGTGCAAACTGGCTGAATCCCACCACTGCTCTATATACAGCAAAACATCCACTCAAAAAAGATAAACACATTGGCCAGGCAAATACTATATATGCTGGAAAAATAAAGAAGCAATGACTTGCAAAGAAGTAGTTAAATGATAGATAGAAGGCAAAGTTTCCTCTTGCATCAATCAAGTTGTGACTTTCCCAGATTGGGACATAAACAAAATGTTACAATTTTAAAGTTGGCAGATAAGTTAAGAATGGATATCTTTAGTTACCATACTTCAAGCAAAACCAGTTTCATTTGTTCTTGGAGGACATGGATTATCCATCCCAGTCAATTTACAGATTAGGTTTTGGCAATGATACTGCATTTTTGTTTTGACACATGACATTTTGTGGGGGAAATACATAGCGGAGTATAATTCTTTAGATTCTCCTGGTTGTCTCAGTATATATTAATAGCATTAACTTTTTTAGTAAATACTCTGGTAGTTGAATGAGATACCATTGTTGAATGGTTCAGTTTCTACCAGGAGATTTTTTCCAAAGAGTGACAAAAAGACTTTTAAAAATAAAAAACTTTATTTTTTTTCAATGACTGTTAAGAGGCATTCTGTTAGCCCTGCTGTTTAATATTTATGTAAAACTATTGACGTGATTTAGTTAGTTGCTAATAGTAAGCAGATAAAACTCAGCTCTATTTCTCCATTAGCATCAAGTAAGATAGCACTAATATTTAACTGGTATCAGGCATTGTAAAAGGATGGATGAAAATCAATAACTGAAAATGAATTCCTATGAGATGGAAATTCCATGAATTGTTGTAAACAAATCCAAGAATTAGATGACTTCCCAATTCTATTTGAAGCTCTATTTCACCTGAAGAAACAGAGTCACTGTTTCTGTGTTCTTCTAGAATAATCTCTTTCCTTTTGGCCTGAAATGTCATCACTATCCCAGAATGCATTTGGCTAGTTGTGATTTGGCCATCACTAGTTAAGAGACATATTGGTTCATAATGCAATAAACTCTCATTTGTACTAACTGTGTGCAGTTTTTTGTGAATCTGTTCTTAAAATATGGTGTGGAAGCCATCTGTCACTTCTTTTGAATACCATATAATATCAGTCTAAAAGCAACTGCACTTATTACTTGATACACTACAAAATGAATTTCAGAATTTTATTAAAAACATTTCAAAAGCCTCTTCCAGATTTGAACATCTTTTTAAGGAGAGAGAGAGAGAATAACTCCTAACTGGGAAAGACATTGAGAAATGTGAGACTGGCTCTTTTGCGATTGCATCCCAGTTTTAAAAATCTCTTCTGGAAGACTAACTGGTCTTGACTTTATTTTTGCTTTCACTGCAGAATAAAAGTCTAACTTTTACTTTTGTATCCAGAGCTGAAAATCACAGCCTGACTCAACAGTATCTACTGTGGTGGGAGGGTCACAAAAGGCAAAATGAAAAAAGCAGCATCATAATGCAAGCCGAATATGTTTGTATCTGCATGTAACATTAAAACCTGCACAAAATATGTAGGGCTTGCATTCTTATGATGCTTCCATCCTCAAACTTTTAAACCACTGCACTGCTATGGACACTTCTGGTTGACTAGGACCTATTTTTGCTCATAATTATTTGTGCCTCTCTAGGTCTTTACTGTATTTCCTGTTTTTTCAAAAGGTTTTATTTATTATATCATTTTATCCTATGTATTTTATAATTTGCAGCTATCCTGAATCCATTAGTATAGCAGATAAGCTATAAATATTTAAATAAAGTCTTGAATTTTCCCCAAATTATGGACTGGAATTTTTATGGGTAGTGTTATCATCATTCTATGCATGTTATTCTGATACATTCAAAATGGACATTAAAGTCTGTGTTTAGAAACCTGAAATAATGTCATGATTCTCACATTAGTACTAGGTTCTCAATTGTTGATCTTTCTCTAGCCCGTTCATATACATGGGATTCACATGCATCATTTTAGCATAGTTAAGATTGCATTGCTTTTAAAGACACAATCATATTGTTTTCCTAGATATTTTCACATTTGTTCAATATACATTTAGTAAATTAATTTTGCATCAAATAAAGCTTTACTGTATGAAGACAAAAGACATGCAAATTTTTGACTGGAAGTAAAAAAAATAGTCTTAAATGTTTATTTTTCTTTTGCTTTCCACCTTTATTTAATTTATCTATTAAAGAAATGCTACATTTCTTTTGCATAAGATCACATTCTATTGAATGGATTGAGATAAAATCACATTTAATTGTGTAATTCATTTACATAAAGAAGCTAAAAATTAAACACATTCTTTATGGATGGCAACTTACAATGTGTCCTAACATGCCATTTAAAATTTCACAGGAATGTTAGCAAATCCTTGCGATAATTGAGCAATTGAGCAACTTATTGAGCAACTGAAAAGGAAAACAAGCAAAAATGCTATTTTACATTACAAGTATTTCTGGTGGTTACACCCAACAGTGAGTATTGTTTTTGCATGAGTTCTTAGAACATTGCATGTGGCATCAGAGAAATGCATACAAGGAATAATCTGCAGCTTTTTTACCTAGCAGAACCTCTCAATCAAAAGAAATTGACTCTTTTAATGTTTTTATCATTGTGGCAATTATTTATTTATTATAAATGTATTCTGTGCTATATGCCTATTTATACAAGAAATTAAACATAAATGTTATGTGCTGATATAAACAAGTGTGATTGGAGTAAAAAAAATATTCTAGTTGTTGTTCTTATTGTTAAAGATGCCTTCTTGTCAGCCATGTCTTTCTTACAGATATTCCATTCTATCCCTCCACCCCATATGTAGAAATCAGCAGCCATAGTGCATATCAATAGGGCCACGCTTAGTTCTAAAATCATTAGGAATAAGTGTTGGATTTGACACAAATGCAGCATATCCCTTCTATTCATTAAACTATCCTGAAAAAGGTGCTGCTGTTTTCAAAGTTACATTAAATTTAATGAGTCGATTTTGAATAATAAAAACTGCACCACTCTACAGCTATTGAACTATTTTAACTTTTGCTTATGTTTTTATCCTCTGAAAAATACAACTAGCAGCCAGTTTTTAAAAACAATAATAAAGAATATTCTTTGGAAGCACCATATTTGCATTCTTTCACTCATAATATTGTAGAAATATAGAAAACTGATGGCAGAAAAAAACTGCTGTTGAGTCTGCCTTTGGATTTTTATTTTTTTTTCATTAATTAATTTTCATTATTTTCTCAGCAGGGCTTATAAGAAAACTCCCCGCCTCCAACACTCACTCTGACGACGCTGGCAATGGACCAGCGAACGTTAAGGTTGTTTTAGATTTGTAAATAGTTGCTTTGTTATTTTTCATTGTTTTAGCAATAAACAGATGGTTTATATAATCCCAGAGTTTGAGGATTTTATGTCACTGTATGGATATGCCTGGGATTCGTATTTTTGTAGTTTCCCTTCTTTTATCTCTTCCATCTCTAGGTCCATTTCCTCTGCTTCATCTTCTGATTTCTGGTTTATTTGTTCATAGTTTGTAGTCATTGTCTGGAAATTTTCTAGTTGCAGATTTAGTTGGGAGATTTGTTCATTTATGTTATCTAAATTATTTTAGTCTCATGGGGTTTTTTGTGTCCTCTTTGTGTGCAACAATTGTTTGGTGAATCAGTTGTAGCATAGAATATATTTCCCTCTAAAAGGTGTTTATTTTTTCTTGAGACATTATTTCTAGAGATCCTCTAGTATCACCAATCTTAATAAGAGTAGAACAAAGTTTCATCTAGTTTTTCTGGTCTTTATGTGTAGCCTTTATAATACAATAGGTTCCAGAATATGGGTCCAGTCCTAAAAGAAATATTTTGTTGTAGTCTTTTGTCTCAGGTGTCCAAGAATTGTCAGTCAGGCAAGGTTGTAATCCACAATGTTCAAAGTGTTCAAAATGTTCAATCACCCTGAAAACAGCTCAAAAGTCTCTTCTAGCCAGATGTAGTTAAAAGTCAAATTTTCCTTTCTCTCCCAGTAGTTCTTGAGATTAAAAGTCCAAGCTCAGTAAGTATTTATAGTCCAAGAAGGTCAGGGTGATAAGTATGCCGAAATATTTTCCTTTTTTGTCAGCTGTTCTTCATTAAGCTAGGACAGGGGTAGGCAACCTTGGCTCTTTGATGACTCGTGGACTTCAACTCCCAGAATTCCTGAGCCAGCTATGCTGGCTCAGGAATTCTGGGAGTTGAAGTCCACGAGTCATAAAAGAGCCAAGGTTGCCTACCCCTGAGCTAGGAGTTACCAAGCAGCCAGGAAGCTAGTTGCAGTGCTATACTCAAATCCACCACTAGATGTCATTCAAAATCCATTTTCCACTCTTAAGACAAAGGATTGATTTCTTATATTTCACCTCAATGTTTTTTTTCAAAGAGAAAATCTTAACAGTTATTTCAGTTTTCAAATTTATCAAAGCTGTAGCTTTATGTTACTTCCACTTCAGT